>NC_057806.1:300050738-300051676 GCF_018294505.1 Triticum aestivum | reverse complement strand
CTACAGTGTTCCTCGGCGCCGCCTCGGAATCCGTGCCCGCGCCAGATCTGGATCCGGTCTAGTTTGACTTCTCCCCGAAACCCTAATCTTCCAGATTTCGTGCTATCTTTGACTGCTTGTATCTCCGCAACCGTAGCTCCGTTTTGGGCGTATGATATATCAAAATCTTCGTCTCGACATGTACATCATTTCATTCCATTGCATCATTTGCATTTGAGATCACCTTGATACCCAAAATGCTGGTAGAAGGAGGCTTCGTGAGTTAAATTGCAGATCCGTTAGTTCATCATGCACTTTTGTCATTTTTGCTATATTTAATCCGTGCATGATATGCCTGTGCCCCTTTGGGATGTATTGTGAAGCATTTTGTCTTCTTTCCAGAGGTGCCACCCATGCATTTTTAGGATGTGTGTGTTGTCTTGTGCAAGCTTGCGAAGATAGGTACCTGAGATTGCAGATTTCAGGGACTTAGTGATTTTCACTAAGTCTGGGATATTTTAGTTCATGATGCCATATGTCCAGCTTGTTTCCTAATGATCCGTGCCTCTTTTGAGGATGATCACTAAGGGAGTTTTGATATTTCTGTCATTCTCTATCCATCCATGTCTTTGTTGGCATTTGTGGAGTGCTCTAGGTTGACTCAATCGAGCTCAACTTTTGCTTCGTTGTTAATCTGGGCAGATCGTTAACTTGTTTGCGATTTCGCCGATGCTACCGTTAGTGTTCCATGCATGCTATGCCTTCGTTCTTGCCATGTGTAGCTAGAACTTTGTGCCTTCTTGCTGGTTATATGCTTTCCTTGCCATGACTTGCACCGTAGTGAGTGGATCGAGCTCGTTTACATGCCTTCGTGAGTTAAATTTCAGCATGTCTCAGTTTTCACTAAGTCTGAAAACTGATTGTGTTCGAGCGATGTTCGTGAGCTCGGTAGAGTATTT
>NC_057806.1:300015272-300039614 GCF_018294505.1 Triticum aestivum | reverse complement strand
TTTGTTAATGTCCGGTTGTAGATGACTTGAACTAAACTTAATTAAAAAGAATCAACCGTGTGTGTTACCGTGATGGCCCCTTCTCGGCGGAGTCCGGGAAGTGGACACGGTGTTGGAGTTATGCTTGCGCAGGGTGTTCCTTTAGCTTCTCGCTCGTGCCTCGCCCTCTCTTCTCGCTCTCTTTTGCGTATAAGTTAGCCACCACATATGCTGGTCGCTTGCTGCAGCTCCACATATATTTTGCCTTGTCCATTCCTATGAGCTTAAATAGTTTTGATCGCGTGGGTGTGAGATTGCTGAGTCCCTGTGGCTCACAGATACTACAACTCCAGATGCAGGTCCAGGTGATTCTGCTCCAGTTGACGATTACGAGCTCAGGTGGGAGTTCGACGAGGACTCTCAGCGTTACTACGTGTCCTTTCCAGATGATCAGTAGTGGTGCCTAGTTGGGGTTATCGATTCAGGACCTTGTCGCATGTTGGGGGTCTTTTCTATTTTGGCGCCGTAGTCGGGCCATGAGTGTTTGCTTGATGGATGTTATTTATGTACTCTGATGTGACGTGGCGAGTGTAAGCCAACTATGTTATCTCCCCCTTTTACTATATATTACATGGGATGTTGTAATGATTGCCTGACTTGCGACATTGCTTTCAATGCGGTTATGCCTCTAAGTCGTGCCTCGACACGTGGGAGTTATAGCCGCATCGAGGGCGTTACAAGCGACTGGAGGCGGCTGGTGGCGAGAAGACAATCCGGAGACCATGTTGGCAGAGTAGGCTATCGCGCGGGCGAAGGGGTTCGGAGAAATTTCCAAATTTTGCCCGTGACTATATATAGCCCGACCCTGTCGGTGTGACCGAGTGGAACAACTCGGTGGCACCGAGATTCATAACTGCAGGCAGTTACTGAAACTCGGTGGGACCGAAATGTTCAAATCGGTTGCACCGAGATCGAAAACCTAGATCAACTTAATGATCTCGGTAGGACCGAAGTGGGGTATCGGTCAGACCGAGAATCATAAAGAGGTTTTGGAAGTTTAAGTCTATGACGAATCGGGGACTCCGAGCGCTCCTCACACAGAGTGGTTCGAATCTGACTTGTTCAAATTTTGTGATGCAGCATGAATAGAGTTTGAGACGAGAAAAGCATAGATAGCTAGAGGAGGTACTTAGGCATTCTTGTCCATCCACTTGGCAAAAGAAAATAAAACCAAACAATCAAAACAACAAGTGGATGTCCTCGAATGAGTAAAATATGCAACCAACATGCTCACACAATAAGATGGCTAATGAAATATGTGGCAAGGTATGCACAGCCAATTCTAGCATCTATCAAGCAATTTGCGATGACAAGGTCATCTATATATGAGTATATTGACTTAGGAGTCAAGTGAGACCACTTGATCATAGGTCATACTCATCGTTTAAGCTCAAGTGGGGTTACCACTTTTACATAAAGCATTGTTGTGTTCACATCTTTAGAGTTTCTTTAGCTCAAGTCTTAGAGTAAAGCTCCCCCTAGATGTGATATCCCCCCTAAGAGGGATGAACTAACCTTGGGTTTTGTCGATGATGACTTCATGTAGATGTTGAAGATGTGGATGCTCAATGTTGATGTAGATCACTTGGAGCTATCCATTTGAGTGAATTGCACTTTCAATACCTACATGGGTTAGTCCCACAAGGAACAAACAAGGATATCCATAGACATAGAGTGATGCACACACAAGATGATGTCCATGAAAACTTTTAGGTTACCTTGTCCCTTGTCTTACCAACAAGAGGGTTTGTGACTCCTTGAACTAGTGCAAGATGTGGAAGTTGATTGCACTTGTTCTTGCCAAAATGATAAGAGTGAAGTATGTTGGCGGAGTCACCCTCAAGAACTCTTCTAGTTCTTCTTCTTTTGGATCCACACCATCTTGATGGGAATCCTTGGAGTTGTAGTCGTACTTGATGAAGTGGAACTTGAAGTAGTCTTGGGAATCCACTTGACTAAGGTCTTAGGAGCTTCTTCAAATGCATCAATTTCCTCTTGAAGCTTGTCCTTGCCTTTTTGCTCGTAGTCTTGTGGTGGAAGATCATCTTGAGCTTGTGTTCCCTTGAAAGAAGTATCATACTTCTCTTGTTGAGGAACAAACTTTGTCTTGGGGTATTGATCTTCTTCCCACTCAACTCCATTGGCATTGAACTTTCGTTCAAAACCAACACCTTGATTCTTCCGGTGCATTCCTTGCTTGCGCACAATTTCCTCGAATTGCTTACTCCCGACAAGGCTTTTGTACACTCCTTTCTCTATAATTCCCTTCAATAAGCTATTTTCTTGCTCAAGTGTAACTTGGCTAAGAGAATCATTAGTGGAATCAAGAGAACTACTAGAAGCAACAATATTGGATTTAGCATGATCATTGTTACTGCTAGAGGAAGAATCTTTCTTGTTCTTGTTACTAGACTTGACTTGAGGCATGTAAGTGGATAAGAGTAAACGCTTGGCAATGTAAGAAGAGCTTTTCTTGCGAAGATCATCATTGATTGCTTTTAAGAACTCATGCTCTTGCTCAAGATTGAGCTTTTCAAAGCGTAATTTCTCATGAGCTCTTAAAAGTTCTCGATGATCTTCGAAGATAGTTTCATGAGCTAACTTAAGAGTGTTTAGTTCTTTAGTTAGAGCCTCAATCTTCTCCTTATCATTGTCATTCGTTTTATCTTGATTAGCATGTTTAATTGACGTTTCATCATAGTATTCATCACTAGAGTTGTCAACAAGCAAATCATCACCTAACAAGTCATCTTCATCACTATTGAAATCAACATACTCGGGGTGTGTTACCTTAGGACCTTTGGCCATGAAGCATCTTCCAATTCCTTCATTTGGTGAGTCAAATATGTCGTAGGTCGGAGTATCTTCGGAGTCGGAGTGATAACTTCTCTCGGAGTGGCTGTCGGAGTCGGAGCCGGATACCCATTCACCAACATGGGCTTGATGTCTTCGTCTTGTGTAGCTCCTTGATGATTTTCCCTTCCTTTCCGAATCCTTGCTTCTCCGTGAGTATCTTCGTTCATAACGATCATCTCTACTCCTCCTCTCTCTTGGTGGTGATTCTTTGCTTCTTCTTTTTGGAGAATCTTCTCTTCTCTTGTAGGGAGCCGTACACTCATTGGAATAGTGTCCAGGTCTTCCACAACTGTAGCAGTTTCGCTCTCGACTAGAAGATCTTTTGTCATTGTAGGACCTTGACTTGAAGCTTCTATCTTTGCTTCTACTCTTGTAGAACTTGTTGAAAGTTCTTCACCATTAAGCTCAATTCTTCATTGAAGTCTTGTTTCTCACTTGATGATGTAGGGGCTTCACATGAGGCTTTATAGGCACCACTTGATTTGTTGCGAAGTTCCTCTTTATCCTTAAGTGACATCTCATGAGCAACAATTCTTCCAATCACCTCCGTTGGCTTGAGATATTTGTAATTGGGCATCATTTGGATCAATGTGCACACGGTATCATATTTTCCATCCAAGGCTCTTAGAATCTTCTTGATGATGAATCTGTCGGTCATCTCTTCACTTCCTAAGCCGGCAATCTCATTTGTGATGAGAGCAAGCCTAGAGTACATTTTAGCGACACCTTCACCATCCTTCATCCTGAACTTGTCAAGTTGGCTTTGAAGCACATCCAACTTGGATTCCTTGACGGAGTCGGTACCTTCGTGCATATCAATCAAAGTGTCCCAAATTTCCTTCGCAATCTCAAGACGGCTGATTTTGTTGAATTCTTCGGGGCACAATCCGTTGAAGAGAATATCACAAGCTTGAGCATTGTATTGCAACATCTTCAACTCATCCGCGGTAGCTTCACGGTTTGGTTCTCTCCCATCAAAGAAGTCACATTGCAAACCAACACACACAATAGCCCAAATGGCGGGGTTATGTCCAAGAATATGCATTTTCATTTTATGCTTCCAACTAGCAAAATTAGTACCATCAAAGTAGGGACCTCTACGGTGGTAATTTCCCTCGCTAGACGCCATACTCTCCTAGGTTGTGAAACCAAGGCTATGACCACCAAAGCTATGGAGATCAAAGCAAATGGAGACCAAAGCTCTGATACCACTTGTAGGATCGAAAGTATGTCTAGAGGGGGGTGATTAGACTACTTGACCAAAAAAAAACTTGACCTTTTCCCAATTTTAGTTCTTGGCAGATTTTAGCTATTTTAGGACAAGTCAAGCAATCATCACACAATTCAAGCAAGCATGCAAAGAGTATATTGGCAGCGGAAAGTAAAGCATGCAACTTGCAAGAATGTAAAGGGAAGGGTTTGGAGAATTCAAACGCAATTGGAGACACGGATGTTTTTTCCCATGGTTCGGATAGGTGGTGCTATCCTACATCCACGTTGATGGAGACTTCAACCCACAAAGGGTAACGGTTGCGAGAGTCCACGGAGGGCTCCACCCACAAAGGGTAACGGTTGCGTGAGTCCACACAGGGCTCCACCCACGAAGGGTCCACGAAGAAGCAACCACCCACAAAGAGTCCTAGAAGAAGCAACCTTGTCTATCCCACCATGGCCATCGCCCACACAGGACTTGCCTCACTAGCGGTAGATCTTCACGAAGTAGGCGATCTCCTTGCCCTTACAAACTTCTTGGTTCAACTCCACAATCTTGTCGGAGGCTCCCAAGTGACACCTAGCCAATCTAGGAGACACCACTCTCCAAGAAGTAACAAATGGTGTGTAGGTAATGAACTCCTTGCTCTTGTGCTTCAAATGATAGTCTCCCCAACACTCAACTCTCTCTCATAGGATTTGGATTTGGTGGAAAGAAGATTTGAGTGGAAAGCAACTTGGGAAGGCTAGAGATCAAGATTCATATGGTAGGAATGGAATATCTTGATCTCAACACATGAGTAGGTGGTTCTCTCTGAGAACATATGAGTTGGAATGGTGTATGCGTTCTGATAGCTCTCTCCTCGAATGAAGAGGGGGTGGAGGGGTATATATAGCCTCCCCACAAAATCCAACCGTTACACAGTTTTCCAATCCCGGTGGGACTGAATCACAAACTCGGTCGGACCAAAAATGTAAACCTAGTGACCGTTAGAGATTTTCGATGGGACTGACATGCAACTCGGTAGGACCGATATGGTTAGGGTTTGGGCATAACGTAATCTCGGTGAGACCGATTACACAAACTCGGTGAGACCGAATTTGGTAATTAGCTAACCAGAGAGTTGGTCAGGCAAACTCGGTGGGACCGATTTGCTCTTTCGGTGAGACCGAAAAGTTACAAAGGGGAAACACTGAATTTACATTGCAATCTCGGTGGGACCGATTCGCTCTTTCGCTGAGACCGAAAAGTTACGAAAGGGAAACAGAGAGTTTGCAATCCCATCTCGGTGAGACCGAGATCCCTATCGGTAGAACCAAATTGTTAGGGTTTGGCAGTGGCTAATGACAAGTGAAACTCGGTGGCGCCGGATAGGAAGAATCGGTAGGACCGAGTTTGGCTTAGGGTTTAGGTCAAATGTGGATATGGGAAAGTAGTTGAGGGTTTTTGGAGCATATCACTAAGCACATGAAGCAAGAGGCTCATTAAGCAACACCTCATCCCTCCTTGACAGTATTGGCTTTTCCTAAAGACTCAATGTGATCTTGGATCACTAAAATATAAAATGAAGAGTCTTGAGCTTTTGAGCTTGAGCCAATCCTTTTTCCTTAGCATTTTGAGGATTCCACTTTCACATCCATGACATGCCAATCATTGAGCTTTCCTGAAATAATCATCTTGGAATAGCATTAGCTCAATGAGCTATATGTTGTTATGAATTACCAAAACCACCTAGGGATAGTTGCACTTTCATTACCGCTTCTATCATATTACTTTGCTACTAAATACTTTGCTGCAGATATTAAGTTTCCAGGTGTGGTTGAATTGACAACTTAGCTGCTAATACTTGAGAATATTCTTTGGCTCCCCTTGTGTCAAATCAATAAATTAGGGTTGAATACTCTACCCTCGAAAACTGTTGCGATCCCCTATACTTGTGGGTTATCAAGTGTGAATCTGGGTTCTAATCTTTGTGTTGGGTCATTTAGACCAAGTACGAGAGCAACTTGATGTCACTCGAAGCGAAGAACACGGAGCCAAAAAGCTGCTAGCAGCGGGCGAGCGTGTATTGACGAAGGTCGTCGAAGAGAAAAAGAAACTTCAGGATTCGAACATCAACTTAGGCGAAGAACTGACAGATGTGCGAGCGTAGCTTGCCGATTCTGTGAAGGAGAACAAGAAGCTCCAAGGAGGCATATTCAGTATGTGACCGCTTTTACCTTACAACAATTTGGAGGTAGCGGTAGCTGATATAGCTGTGATTTGCAAGTGTGTTAACGAACCGCCCCGAAGAGGAAGTGTCCAGATCATAAACTGGTCTTCTGCAGGAGCTGTTACAGTTGTACGAGCAGGCTCAGCAAGCTATGCGGAGTGTAGCCAAGGCTTTATGGCCATCCGACTCCCCTCTAGGAAGCATGGAGAAGCTGGTAGAGCTATTCAAGGGAGCGCGGCGGCGTATCCGGCTGTGGAAGATATCTGCCTGCCGAGAGGGTCCGTGAGAGGCTTGGGCCATGGTGAAGACACGCTATACCAAGCTGGATCCTAATCACATGGCTCGGGTCGGGCCGGTAGGGCCGAATGGGGAAGAAATTCCCGTTAGTATAGTATATGACCAAGTAGCGGTGGCCGCCAAATATTCTCAGCAGGATTGTAAGTTAGACTGCCTGTTGGAAGGTGTAGAGGAAGAGGTGTTCGAGTCCAAGTGACTGTGTACTTCCCTCATCTAGCTGTATTGTATATCATTTGTCATGGCAGACCTTTTCGCTTCAACCTCCGGACTCTAAGGTGCGGAGTGTTTCTGAATACCGTCGTGGCCGAATAGGCCGGGGTATGCTTGGAAAACTAGGTGTAGGGGTCATAGTTGCTTGAACAGACAAGTTGTATCTGGCTAGCTATGTTATATTACATTGATATCGTAAGAAACATCTTCCAGAGAGAATAGTTCCGTTAAGGGTTCCTTTCCCTGGGTGTGCATGCATTTAATGTACATGTCTGAATTGTGATGCGAGCACCACAGTTTGTATAACTTCTGGGGGTGCACAATTGAGTGAGTTTAGAAAACATCTTTAATTCACCTACCGAATATTCCCTTAAGAATGCTAGCTTTTGGCTTCACCCAGTCTGAGGTACACATCCGGATGACCCGGCAGTAACAATTGCAGAGGTGCTCCCTTTATGCCCTAGCCGAACTAACGGGAACGTAGGGCATACGCACAGGAGCCAGGCAACCCAACTTGGCCAAAACTTAAGTCATATCAATGCATATAGTGGCAAAGAAAAGGTACATATGGAGAAACTCATATGTGAGGAGCTTGATGCTCAAGGAATGACAAGAACTTCTGTCCGAGAAGCCCCCAGGTATAGGTGCCGTACTTAAAGCTTGAAAGCGAGAAAAAGAAAGTAATCAGAAAAGAGAAAAAAAATAATGGAAACTACAGGGGAGGAGGAGACGAATAATGAGTTTAGCGCTAGGTGTAGAATCTCCGGAGTCTGGCCGCGCTCCAGGGGTTCGGCTCGAGGCGATTGTCTGATATCGCGAAGACAGTATGCTCCTCCGGTGAGAACTTCGTCAATTATGAAGGGACCCTCCCATTTGGACTTGAGTTTGTTCTTTTTCTTCTCCGGGAGGCGTAGAATGAGTTCGCCGATGTTGTAAGTCTTGGCCCATACTTAGCTGTTTTGATATCTTCGAGCCTGCTGTTGGTAAACTGCTGAACGAGCTTTTGCGACATCATGTTCCTCCTCCAGGGCATCTAGGCTGTCCTGCCGATCGGGCTCGGCTTCTCTCTCTTCGTACATACGCACTCTAGGTGAGTCGTGAATAATATCATAGGCCAATACGGACTCTGCACCATACACCATGAAGAAAGGTGTGTGCCCGGTAATACGGTTGGGTGTGGTCTGCAGCCCGCAGAGTACGGAGTCGAGCTCCTCTACCCAGTGTTTGTCTGATTCTTTCAAAGACCGCACTAGTCTGGGCTTGATGCCGCTCATAATAAGACCGTTGGCGCGTTCTACTTGACCGTTGGTTTGTGGGTGGTAGATGGAGGCGTAATCGAGTTTAATACCCAGAGTAGTACACCAGGTTTTTACCTCATCGGCTGTGAAATTGGAGCCGTTGTCAGTGATGATGCTGTGTGGGACACCTTAACGGTGCACAACATCGGATATGAAGTCTATCACCGGGCCGGACTCAGCCGTTTTGACCGGTTTAGTCTCTATCCACTTAGTGAATTTGTCCACCATAACCAGCAGATATTTTTTCTTATGGCTTCCCCTTTTAAGGGGTCCAACCATGTCGAGTCCCCAGACCGCGAAAGGCCAAGTGATGGGGATTGTTTGTAGGGCAGTGGGGGCATATGGATTTCATTGGCAAAGAGTTGGCATCCGACGCAACGTTGGACAAGGTCCTGTGCATCCGCTCGAGACGTCGGCCAATAAAACCATGTACGGAAGGCCTTGCTAACAAGAGCCCGAGCTGCGGCATGGTGACCGCCGAGTCCGGCATGAATTTCAGCCAAGAGCTGCCGCCCCTCTTCCTTGGATATACATCGTTGAAGGACTCCGGTGGCGCTTTTCTTGTAGAGCTCTCCATCATGAACCTTGTAGGCCTTCGAGCACCGGACAATGCAGCGGGCCTCATTCTGGTCCTCAGGAAGCTTCTTCCTATTAAGGTAGGCCAGGAAGGGTTCGGTCCATGGGGCAATGACTGCCATGATGAGATGCTCCGATGGTGTTATTTCGGTGTTTCCGGGATCTGGGGTTATGTTTCGGTCCGGACTAGTATTGCCGTTTTCCCCCTGCCACACCACGGATGGCTTAAAGAGCCTTTCCAGGAAGATATTGGGTGGGACGGGGTCGCGCTTGGCGCAAATACGAGCAAGAACGTCCGCCGCTTGATTACTTTCTCGAGCCACATGATGGAACTGAAGCCCCTCGAACCGGGCCGACATTTTTACGACTGTGTTATGATACGCTGCCATCTTCGGATCTTTAGCATCAAAATCTCCATTTATTTGAGTATTGCAAGGTTTGAGTCCCCGCGCACTTCTAGGCGTTGTATGCCCATGGAGACAGCCATTCGGAGACCATGCAATAAGGCCTCGTATTCGGCTGTATTGTTGGAGTCTGTGTATAGTATTTGGAAACATACTGGACGATGTCTCCGGTGGGGGACGTTAAAACGACACCCGCTCCTAACCCTGCCAGCATTTTGGAGCCGTCGAAGTGGATGACCCAATTGGAGTATGTGTCGTACTCTTTAGGGAGTTCGTCCTCTGTCCATTCGGCGATGAAGTCGTCCAGAACTTGGGATTTGATAGCTCGACGTGGTTTATATGTAATGTCAAATGGCAAGAGCTCAATGGCCCATTTGGCAATCTGGCCCATAGCATCGCAGTTGTTTATAATGTCGTTGAGTGGTACTTTGGAGGCCACCGTGATCGAACACTCCTAGAAGTAGTGACGGAGCTTTCGGGATTCCATGAAGACCACGTATGCTATTTTTTGATAATGAGGGTACCGGGATTTGCATGGTTTAAGGACAGTAGACACATAGTATACTGGCCTCTAACGCGGGAATTTATGTCCGTCCTGTTCTCGTTCAACCATGAGTACGGCGCTCACCACCTAATGTGTTGCCGATATGTATAATAACATCGGTTCGCCGGCGTTTGGTGCAGCCAGGATTGGATTGCTCGCAAGAAGGGTTTTTATTTCTTCCAGTCCGGCTGTTGCCACGTCCGTCCATTCGAAGTGGTTGGTTCGCCGTAGAAGGCGATAGAGTGGCAGTGCCTTTTCTCCTAATCTGGAGATAAAGCGGCTTAGAGCTACCACGCAAACTGCAAGTTTTTGAACTTGTTGAAGGTCTGTTGGCTTAGCCAATTGTGACAAAGCTCAGATTTTGGCTGGGTTTGCTTCGATTCCCCTATTGGAGACGATGAAGCCCATCAGCTTTCCAGCAGGGACGCCGAAGACACACTTTTCTGGGTTAAACTTGATGTCATATGCCTTGAGGTTGTCGAAGGTAAGACGTAAGTCATCTATTAGTGTTTCCACGTGCCTGGTTTTGATGACGACGTCATCAACGTAAGCTTCTACTGTTTTGCCAATCTGTTTCTCTGGGCATATTTGAATCATGCGTTGATATGTGGCGCCAACGTTCTTGAGCCCAAAGGGCACGGTATTGAAGCGGAATGGCCCGTATGGGGTAATGAATGTTGTTGCAGCTTGATCGGATTCCTTCATTTTGATTTGATGGTATCCGGAGTATGCATCAAGGAAACACAGTGACTCTTGTCCTACAGTGGCGTCAATGATTTGATCAATGCGGGGAGGTGGAAGGGATCCTTAGGGCAGGCTTTGTTGAGGTCTTTGAAATCGATGCACAGGCGCCAGGATTTGCCCTTCTTTGGTACCATCACCAGGTTTGCCAGCCAGTCCGGATGTTTGATTTCCCTAATGAATCTGGCCTTGATGAGTTTGGCCAGCTCCTCCCCCATGGCTTGTTGCTTGGGTTCAGAAAAGCGCCGCAGTGTTTGCTTAACCGGTTGAAACCCCTTTAATATATTAAGGCTATGTCCGGCCAGCTTGTGTGGGATCCCTGGCATGTCCGAAGGGTGCCAGAAAAATATGTCCCAGTTTTCGCACAGGAATTCTCGTAGTGCGGCGTCAACTGTTGGGTTCAGTTGAGCTCCGATGGATACTGTCTTCTCGGGGTCCGTTGGGTGGACCTGGAATTTGACTATTTCTTTTGCCGGTTTGAACGAGGTGGATTTGGGGCGTTTGTCGAGGATCACGTCGTCCCTGTCCACTGTGGAGCATAGTGCGGTTAATTCTTCGTCCACGAGGGCTTCGGATAGCGCCTCCAGGGCTAAGGATGCGGTTTTGTTTTAGCGCGGAGTGCTATGTCCTGATCACTGACGAGAGTGATTATACCGTTTGGTCCGGGCATTTTGAGCTTCATATATCCGTAGTGAGGTATAGCTTGGAAGCGTGTAAAAGCATCCCGCCCCAACATGGCGTGATATCCGCTGCTGAAAGGGGCCACTTGGAAGGTTATTTCTTTGGACCGATAGTTCTCCGGTGATCCGAATACCACGTCAAGTGTGATTTTGCCCGCGCACCGCGCCTCCTGACTAGGAATAATTCCCTAGAAGGTTGTGTTACTTTGTCTGATGCGGCTCCTTTCTATTTCCATTTTATGGAGTGTGTCCTCATAAATGAGATTTAGTCCACTGCCGCCGTCCATGAGGACCTTGGTGAGTCGAAACCCATCCACGATGGG
This sequence comes from Triticum aestivum, assembly GCF_018294505.1. Lineage (NCBI taxonomy): Eukaryota > Viridiplantae > Streptophyta > Magnoliopsida > Poales > Poaceae > Triticum > Triticum aestivum. Next base: position 300,028,221 of record NC_057806.1, on the reverse strand, counting down.
GCTGAGGACTAACGCGGCTGGTGCTCGTGATGTTCTGTACTTTGGTTCATCACCGGCGTTGAATGTTATAACCGTGTCGTTCCATGGGTTTATTACAGCAATTTGGCAGACTTCGTTGAGCTCGCGAAGTGCCCTTTTGCGCTTGTTATTTGAAGTGAATGTCTCGAAGACTGTCAATACTCTTGGGTCGTCTTCTTCTGGGGGCGGTGTTGTTCTGGGGCGTCCTTGATAAGGATGTCCTCACCGCTCTTGGCTACCTGTCGTAGTATCCAACATGCTCTATGGCCGTGGGTTGTCACGGTATCTGTTGTTGTATGTATTTTTTGCATGGGCCATTGAGCCACCCTTCCAGAACAGTGTCTTGCCGTATAGTGGCTTTGTGTTTTTTGACTGTTGGATTGGGCGTGCCACGAGGGTACGCCCTTTTCGCCTGTAGGGGAAGTTGGGTTGGGGCTGGTGGTGCCCAGCGAGCTGCCCGAGTTTCCCAGGCGCTTTCCATCGCGCAGTATTTTTGTACGATGGTTGCTAAGTCAGCAAATTTTAGTATGCGGCGGCGATTGATGGCGTTGATGATTCCTTTGTCCGCATAGTTTTTGCAGAACGCTAATATTGCGTCCTCATCGCGGCAATCCTTTACCTTGTCCTTGACAAGGAGGAATCTGACCCAAAAGTGTTGGGCCTTCTCTTGAGGTCGCTGTTTTATGCTCATGAAAGCCTCTATATCCGGGTGGGTGGGTGGAATTAAATCCGAACCCCGACCTAACCGGTTGTTCGGAGTCCGGCGAGCTTCCGGACTTGACAGTCCGGATTTCGGAATATCCTCTGATTGTTTGGAACCGCCGTCCGATGCTATGTTCGAAGGGCTGGTTGAGTCATTTCGCGGGTGAGTATCCGGCTCCTCATGAACGGCGACCCGAACATAGTCCGTCTTCAATATAGAAGAAGACTCGCCATCCTGCTCCAGGACTACCGCGATCTGGTGGGTGACCGGTGGGGTTTCGGTTTCTCCCTGATCGGTTTTAGGCCCGATCTGATCGTAATCTGTGGCGATTCCCAAAGCAGTGATGCGATCTAGGAGCTCGTTTAAGGACGAAAATTCAACCGGGTCCATCTGCTTGGAGTGCTCGGAGTTGATGCGAAGGGGCTTTTCGATGGCCCGAGAGGTCACCGCCAACCCCGCGGCCGAACGGGCGATCATAGTAAAGTCGCCCAGCCGGAGGATTTGGCCCGAGGCTAAAACTACCCCTACGGTAATATTGTCTTTGATGACAAGGCGGGCCATCGAGCCTTTCGTCGATGGCACAGTGGAACTCTCAATGAAAGCACCAATGTCGGTGTCAAAACCGGCGGATCTCGGGTAGGGGATCCAGGACTGTGCGTCTAGAATCGATGGTAACAGGAGACAGGGGACATAATGTTTACCTAGGTTCGGGCCCTCTCTATGAAGGTAATACACTACGTCCTGCTTGATTGATATTGATGAATATGGGTGTTACAAGAGGTGATCTACCACGAGATCGTAATGACTAAACCCTAGAAGCCTAGTCTATGAATATGGTAATGGGTGTATATGTGTTGCCCTTTCCGGACTATCCCCTTCGGTTTATATAGACACCGAGGGGATCTAGGGTTTACATGGAGTCGATTACATAAGAAGGAATCTTCGGTCGCCAAGCTTGCCTTCCACGCCAAGCAGAGTCCAATCCGGACACGGTGCATTCTTCGATCTTCATGTCTTCACAGCCCATCAGTCCGGCCCATGGATAACAGGCCGGACGCCCGAGGACCCCTTAGTCCAGGACTCCCTCAAGGGGGCGCGTTGCCTCACCGCGCCGCATGTGAGGAATCAATGGAAGGCTGACCGGCGGCAGCCTTGTGATTGATTCCCCGCGGGAAACCGAGGCATTGTGAGGACGACGTGGCGGGGGTCGCTGACTCGGCGGGCCCGCCATTCGTTCACGTCAAAACCAATTGTCCCGGCACCCCCGGACGCCCCCAGCGTGCCGGGTTCGGCCTGGGTCCGCCGACACCAGTTTCGGGCCAAACCGGCGAAAAATGGGCTCATGGGGGCGCGACTGAGCCGGTTTTTGGGCATCGGCGCCAAAAAATGGCCCTTGGGGGCGTGGCTGGAGATGCTCTAACATATGTGTGGTGTTATGTAACACTTCATGTCTTAGATTGTAGACTCATCTTGTCTTGATATGTGTGATGTCACAGTAACTAGCTATGTTACCACATGCCCCTATTTCCTCATTAATTACATGCCATATTATCTGTTTTGCCTAGAGATATATGATGTTACCATCTATTCTCTCTGTTCGGTGAAAAGTGTACATTTAGAAATTTTAGAACAAATTGTGAAATGGAGTAAAAAAATGCATTAGAAAGATGCAAGCCACCATCTCTCCTCTTTAATTACCCAGCCTCCAATGAGTTAAGTGCATATAAAAATTAAGAAATCTATGTATAGAATGATATTGGTCTTGATTACCGTGTGATGAGAGAAACTATTTTAAAATGCATTGGGAAGATAGAAATACACTTTTCTAGAAACAAATTTTAAACTTAAATGTACATTCTTCACCAAATGGAGAGAGTATATTTCTTTTATCATGGATAGTTTAGGCGCTTGCGTTTGTACTGATGTTAATTAAAAGAAGAAGAAAATCGATGGCCCGCACACAAGCCTCTTCGTCTCTTCCAGAAAAAAAACAACTCCTTCGAGAGATTTCGCGGGGCGCAGGTTCGTGAGGAGCTAGGGTTTGGGAGGGAGCAGCGGAGAAGATGATCGAGGTGGTGCTGAACGACAGGCTGGGGAAGAAGGTGCGGGTGAAGTGCAACGAGGACGACACCATCGGCGACCTGAAGAAGCTCGTCGCGGCGCAGACGGGGACCAGGCCCGAGAAGATCCGCATCCAGAAGTGGTACACCATCTACAAGGACCACATCACCCTCGGCGACTACGAGATCCACGACGGCATGGGCCTCGAGCTCTACTACAACTAGAAGTAAATTTCTCCCCTCGTTTCCTCCCATGTAATTTTGGTGCTGCTCCGTTGAAATTGCCTCTCGACGTGTTACGGTTCTTAGCGGTGTTCGTCGATTAGGATGGTTTATTGGTACTCCTCGATTAGGAGGGTTTAATTTTGGGGGACTCCGCTTGGGAGGGTCTTAGTTTTGAGAGACTCGTGGACTGTGAAGGCTTGAAGTTGCCTCTGGATATTTGAGTTCTATCTGATATTCGTTTGTACTGATGAATCGGGCATCTCTGACAACTATGCTAAGTAAGTGAGAGGGTGTAGCTTACCATGTATCTAAATTGAGGTTCTGTGCACATCTGAGTTCTTGACCTAGTCTATATGAGCTGAAATTGAATCAACTTGAGAATTGAGATTGTGCTTTGGTGCTTTGTGCGGTCAGAATACGGAGGGGTGGAGAGGATAGCGTGAGGAGGAGGGAGCTGAGCGTGTGAGCGTTATTTTAGCGGAGGAAGCTGAGCATGCGAGCGTTATTTTAGTTGTGTAGCATCCCAGCGTTGGAGAGAACGGGTGTCAGGCCAGGTGCTACGCCAATGTTAAAGCAACTGAAGCGCCTCTGACTAGCACCTCCGCATTGCGAGACCACGTTTATTTGCGACGCAACGCTAGCCTTTTTCCTTGAGCACCTGGCATAAGCACCCACCATTGTACAAAGCCTGAGTGGAAATAACATGGTTGTAGTTGCTCCCCGTAAAAAAATAAGGATGTAGTATTGTAGTTGCAAGATAGTACAAGATTTGTGTATTTGTAAGAGTCATGCCGTGCTCATTCATTTGTAAATAGCATGCCCTGAACTTCTCCGTTTTATGCTTGTTATGTCAGCCAGCAAGATTTTGTTGTTTAGCTTGATAGATTTTTGCAAATTCTCTAAAATGTTGCAGTGGATGGGCTCTTAGCCCAGATGCAAGAGCGCGGTGGCATCTCTTCGCAGACTCGAGTTGATTGACTAAATCATAGTAGTTGTTTGCCATTCAGTCTGTTTATTTTCTGGGAATAACCTTCTTCGAGTTTAATTTGAAGCTCAATGTCACACATATTTTGAATTTATTGTGCCATGGGCCGTGTGCTTTTATTTCTTCAGTGGACCATAGTAAAGAAAGTTTCAGCTTTTCGGCCGAAATTCTTAACTTGGTTTTTGTTATTTCTATGTCTGGTTATAGTACTATATAACGTTCATTCCTAGGTGTCTTTGGAAATATGATTGCCTTATGAAGTAAAGCTTGATTTGAGAATTATGTCATGTTAGGATTACTGTGGTCCTTAGTTTGTTGAACGTTTATAACTTAATGGCTTTCCGTTGCAGATTATATTCTTTTAACTTGCCAGCATGATATGCATGTGCTTGACTTTGTGCAATGAGGGCTTAGTACACTATGCTTTCTTTGATTCTTTTTGTTTGAAATTGCGAAATAAGTACCTAGTATGCGAGTAGGCCGCACAATTAAAAGCATGGCTGGCATTTATCATTTATGTTTTAGAGCCTTGTCTGGAATGAGATTCACAAATGAATACTGAATCATGTGTGCTAATTTGGTTTTGTTCTCTGTGGGTTAGTATGGAGGACTGATTCCTCATCAAATCTACCTGATCTTGTTTCCTTTTTCAATTTCCACTAATCACAGTTTATTTGCAATGCATTCTTCCAGGTATGGCCGCATTTGAGTCCCGTTGTCTTAAGAAGCTACTCCCTCCGTTCGGAATTACTTGTCTCGGATATGGATGTATCTAGAACTAAAATATGTTTAGATACATCCATTTCTACGACAAGTAATTCCGAACGGAGGGAGTACGTACTACTGTATATGGAATCCAACGAACCATAGAAGACTGCTGGATGTACCAATGACTGCCGACCTGAAATACTGAATGCTACTTATAATTGTGATGTGATGTGACGCTACTCGTACACTACATATAACATAATGTTTGTGACCTTTGTGCGATAACCGCTGTATTTTTAGTTATGGCAAGTTCGTTCTGCTTACGATTTGTACTGCATCAGAGATGTGTTGCCCGGAGAGCTTTGGTTTGGTGTGAAACTGTTGCTGCTGAAAGTTGCATGGCTATCTTAGCAGCTGAGGAGATTAGAGAGAAACTTAGATGGAAATTCACAAATTCTACCCGACGATTGGGACAAGGAGCTAGCTCTGATTAACTATCTGGAATGCTTTGGGACTAAGTTCAAAATTAGAAAAAATGTTGGCAGTAAGTCCAAAATTAAATCTTTCTCTTTCCCTATTTTTTAATAATAAAGCACGGATTGAGTCTCCGGGTTCACCGTCATGGCGTTTTTGCATAACAAACCCTATGGTATTAAATAGTTAACCCGCAGTCCAATAAATAATAATAATAAGTGGAAAAAAAATGTTTCGTATTTGAGCCCCATCCGTGCAATAAAGCACGGATTGAGTCTCCGGATCCACCGTCATGGCGTTTTTGCATAACAAACCCTATGGTATTAAGTAGTTAACCCGCAGTCCAATAAATAATAATAATAAGTGGAAAAAAACGTTTCGTATTTGAGCCCCACCCGTGCAGGTGTACGACAGATAAAAAACCCGACCCCCGATTCGAGCGACCGCGCCTCCTGATGAAGCTATGTACCTAGGGTAGGGTCATGGACCTGTCCTAACTGCCCCACCCAAGGACATCTCTAGAAGAAATCACCTTTCAATCGACTTGGAGGTGTTCCACTCGACAGACTCGAAGACACTCGACCAAGAAGCAATCACTCGACCAAGATCCAACCACTCAACGGCCAGGAGACCTAAAGTCACTCCGCACGCTAACGGTCGGTCATTAAGTAGCTTTTATGGTCATCATAACACTTTATTAGGGGTGTTACCAGTAACGCCCAACCTTAATGTATTTGAAACCCTGCATAACTGAGGGCCGGAGGGGTCTGGCGAACTCTATATAGGCCACCCCCTCCTCAGTGTAAAGGGTTCGCACCCCTGTAATTCATACACACATAATCCAGTCGACCGCCTCCGGGCTCCGAGACGTAGGGCTATTACTTTCTCCGAGAAGGGCCTGAACTCGTAAACCTCGTGTGCTTACAACTACTCCATAGCTAAGATCTTGCCTCTCCATACCTACCCCCCTACATTACTGTCAGACTTAGAACCACGACAGTTGGCGCCCACCGTGGGGCAGGTGTCTTAGCGATTTGTTGGAGGAGTTGCGATCTTTTCCGATTCAAATCATCATGGTTTCTGGCGGAGTTTTGGTGGAAGGCCGCGAGATCCGTCTCGGCGCGCTCACGTTCATCGCCGACGACTCCGCTTGGCTTCAGGAGGCTCCGCTCGACGTCGACGCACTCCCGGTCCGTGGGGCAACGCACTTTCGCGCGTGCGTCCGCGGCGTCCTCTTGCGGCAACCGTCGACCCATTATCGGTCGGCCCATGTGTTGTCCTCCCTCCCTGTTTCCCGCCGGCGCAAGCGCTCTGGTCGGTCGAGACTTCAGCGGTGGGTGAGACATGCGGTGGCATGCTAGTCGGCCACCCCTCAAGTCGCGGCGATCGAGCCCGACGAATCCCTCTACGGCCTGTTCGACCTGTCGACTATCTCCGCAGAGACCGCATCCGAGTGCGACAACAGTGATCCGGTGGCGGAGGTTCTGATGGTCGATGGACCGCGCAGTCCTCCCGGTTTTCCCCACACCGACGAAGGCGCAGGTGGAGGCGACCCGTCGCATCCCCATGAGGAATATCTCCCCGAGCCTCTCATGTCCCTGTAGAGAGAAGAACTTTGTCACCGGAACATGGATGCACTGCACACTCCTATCGTTGGAGAAACCCCTGAGGCTTGTGTCTTGGAGGACGCGCGCCTGGCAAACTTGGCTGAGCACACTCGACTGGAGAACCTCCAGCGAGCACTCGACGAGCGTGCGCGATAACGGGTTCCAGAATCCAGTCGACGTCAGCTCTTTTCGCCCCCACAGGTATATCGAACTCCGATTCAGAATTTAGCAGCTATAGCCCGTATAGCAGAGTCGATTCAGCCTTCCCAGTCAGAGGCTGGCAGAGGCTTGCTGCAGATCAGAGCGTTACTCCGGGCAGCAGGAGACCAGAATTCCGCTGTTTCTCAGTCGCGGAACAAGATTCATAGCAGATCCATTGCTGCAGACACAGCCCAGTCGGCTCATAGCCCAAGATCGCCCCCGAGGCGTGAGGGACGTGGGGACCGGCGTGATCAGTACGAAAACCGTGAGCAGTATGATCACCGATTCGATTGTGACGATCGACGTCGAGTGCCCACCCCTCCCCCGAAGAGTGGGTCGTATGTGCCTCGACAGCAGGATGACAAGCGCCCATATAGTGTTGGGCGAAGGATTCCAGTCGACCCCAGGGAACCAGGCTTTGATGCGAGATCCATTCTCGTTCAAGGTTTGGTCGACAGGAACAGAGCTCACCAAGAAGGTCACGACAGAGATGCACCTACCAGCAGCAGAGTACATGTTTCGGGGCCAGAGTGCTTTAGTAGAGCCATCAGGGCCGCTGTGATTCCTCCCAACTTCAGGTTGGCGACCAGAGTCGGTAAGTTCACTGGTGAATCCAAGCCCAATACTTGGCTTGAAGACTACCGAGTGGCTGTCCAGATTGGCGGTGGCAATGATGAAGTGGCCATGAAGCACCTGCCTCTCATGTTGGAGGGCTCAGCCAGAGCGTGGCTGAATTAGTTAGCACCCAGCAACATTTACACTTGGGAAGATCTCGCCCGAGTGTTTGTCACCACATTTGAAGGAACATGCAAGCGACCGGCAGGGCTGACGGAGCTGCGGTCTTGCGTGCATAAGCCGAATGAAACTTTGAGGGATTACATCCAGAGATGGATCACGTTACATCACACAGTAGAGAATGTGCCTGATCACCAAGTAGTCTGTGCCTTCAAAGAAGGCGTCAAGTACAGAGAACTGAATCTGAAATTCGGTCGAACCAGAGACATGTCTCTGAATCAAATGATGGAGATTGCCACCAAGTACGCTAATGGTGAAGATGAGGATCGACTCCGGAGTGGCAAGCACAAGTCAGTCGCCCAAGAAACCGGAGGAGGAAATTCCAATCGGAAACAGAAGCGGAAAGCCGAGCCAGCTGCTCCTGGGGAAGCCTTGGCTGTAACTCAAGAAAAGTTTAAGGGGAAACCCAAAGGGCCTTGGAACCCCAAGAAAGTTAAAGATCAAGACGGAAATGATGTGTTGGACTTGCCATGTCACATCCACACCAAGAAAGATGAAGAGGGTAAGTTCATTTACCCGAAACATACCACTCGACAGTGTCGGCTCTTGATCCAGCAGTTCCAGGACAAACAACCCAAAGATAAGGAAAATGAGTCGGACAAAGTTGAGGACAAGGAAGACAGTGATGATGGATACCCCCAGGTCAATTCCACCTTGATGATTTTTGCTGATGTTGAAAGCAAAAGTCGACTGAAAGTTATCAACCGTGAGGTGAATATGGTTGCTCCGGCGACACCCAGTTATCTGAAGTGGTCTCAGACTGCCATCACATTCGACCAGTCCGATCACCCAACGCACATTGCCACCCCTGGGAGGCAAGCTTTGGTGGTCGACCCAGTCGTCGAAGGCACTCGACTGACCAAAGTCTTGATGGATGGTGGCAGTGGTTTGAACATACTGTATGCTGAGACGTTGAAAGGGATGGGCATTCCGATGTCCAGACTCACTACCAGCAACATGAGTTTCCAGGGAGTCATTCCTGGGAAGAAGGCTGAGTCACTCGGCCAAATTGCTCTTGATGTGGTTTTCGGTGATTCCAAGAATTACCGCAAAGAAAAGTTGACGTTCGAAGTTGTGGATTTCCAGAGTGCTTATCACGCTATTTTGGGCAGGCCGGCTTACGCACACTTCATGGCTCGACCATGTTATGTGTATCTCAAATTGAAGATGCCTGGTCCCAAAGGTGTGATCACTGTTACGGGCAATCGGAAGAAAGCAGAAGAGTGTTTTCAGAAAGGCTTAAAGATCGCTGATGCTCAGATGGCAGTGGTGGAGCTGCAGGAGTACCAGAAGACTGCAGACCCGAGTGATTTGTTGCGAGCCAAGAAGCCCGCTACAGAATGAGCTCTTCAGTCGTCTGGTGAAACGAAGCCGGTTCACATTCACCCGACCGATCCCAGTGCTGCTCCGACTCATATCTCAACAACACTCGACTCCAAATAGGAAGAAGCGCTCGTCCAGTTCCTCCGTGAGAACTAGGACATCTTCGCATGGAAGCCTTCTGACATGCCGGGTGTTCCCAGGGGGCTGGCTGAGCACCGCCTACGAGTCGACTCAAAAGTGAAACCCGTCAAAGAACATCTCCGACGGTCCGCCGTCCGGAAGAGAAAGGCTATTGGTGAGGAGGTGGCTCGGCTCTTAGCAGCGGAGTTCATCCGAGAGATTTACCACTCCGAGTGGCTCGCCAATGTTGTCATGGTCCCCAAGAAGGACAAGTCACTTCGCATGTGCATTGATTTTAAACATATCAATCGAGCCTGCCCAAAAGATCATTTTCCTCTCCCCCGCATCGGCCAGATAGTCGACTCGACCGCAGGATGTGAGCGACTGTCTTTTTAGACGCCTATTCCGGGTACCATCAGATCCGTCTGTATGGACCTGACGAGATCAAAACAGCTTTCATCACTCCATTCAGATGCTTCTGTTATGTTACCATGCCATTCGGCCTCAAGAATGCTGGAGCCACGTTCATGAGGATGATTCAGAAGTGTTTGCTCACTCAAATCAGTCGGAATGTGGAAGCATACATGGATGATATTGTGGTCAAGTCACGGAAGGGTTCCGACCCGCTGACTGACCTTGCTAAAACCTTTGCCAACCTCAGGAGGTATGATATCAAGCTTAATCCATCAAAGTGCACATTTGGAGTTCCGGGCGGAAAGTTACTCGGTTTTCTCGTTTCCGAACGGGGAATGGACGCCAATCCAGAAAAAGTCGGTACTATACTCCGGATGAAACGTCCTGTGCGAGTGCACGACGTCCAGAAGCTTACTGGTTGCTTGGCCGCTTTAAGTCGATTCATCTCTCGTCTCGGTGAAAAGGCATTGCCTCTTTACCGATTGATGAAGAAGTCAGGCAAGTTCGAGTGAACTCCTGAAGCTGATGCAGTGTTTGCAGAGCTCAAAGCTCTGCTCTCCACCCAACCGGTGCTTGCTACCCCAATCAGCAAAGAGCCTTTGCTGCTTTACATCGCAGCCACTGGACAAGTCGTCAGTACGGTACTTACGGTCGAGCGGGAAAAAGAAAGAAAAGCCTTCAAAGTTCAGCACCCAGTATACTATATTTCTGAAGTTTTGACCCCGTCGAAGCAAAGATATCCTCATTATCATAAGCTTGTATATGGGATTTATATGACCACAAAGAAGGTTGCTCACTACTTCTCTGATCATTCCATTACAGTCGTCAGCAACGCTCCATTGTCAGAGATCCTACACAACAGAGATGCAACTGGTCGAGTGGCAAAATGTGCGATTGAACTCCTTCCTCTAGATATAAAGTTTGAGGCAAAGAAAGCTATCAAGTTCCAAGCAATAGCAGATTTCGTCGCCGAGTGGATTGAACAACAACTGCCGACTCAGGTTCACTCAGAGCATTGGACCATGTTCTTCGACGGTTCCAAAATGCTGAATGGTTCCGGTGCCGGGGTAGTATTAGTCTCCCCCAAGGAGATAAGCTCAGATATGTTCTTCAAATCCACTTCGATTCCTCCAATAACGAAGCAGAATATGAAGCACTTTTATATGGGTTGCGCATGGCCATTTCACTCGGCGTCCGTCGCCTCATGGTCTATGACGACTCAGATTTGGTGGTTAATCAAGTGATGAAGGAGTGGGACGTCAGAAGTCCAGCCATGACTGGTTATTGCAATGCGGTGAGAAAGCTAGAGAAGAAATTCGAGGGGTTAGAACTTCATCACATACCCCGACTGAAAAATCAAGCAGCTGATGATTTGGCGAAAATAGGTTCCAAAAGAGAAGCCATTCCCAGCAATGTGTTTTTGGAACACATCCACACACCATCAGTTCAGCAGGATCCCTTCACTGAAGAAGCCCCGCAGCCAAAAAGTGCCACGGATCCGATTGAAGTTGAAGTTCCAGCTGTGGTCGACCTGATCATGGAAGTTTTGGTCATCACTCCCGACTTGACGGTACCGTACATCGCGTACATCCTAAGGAAAGAACTCCCAGAGGACGAAGAAGAGGCTTGACAGATCGTCCGTCGATCCAAGGCCTTTACAGTCATAAAGGGACAGTTGTATAGAGAAAGCGCGACTGGAGTCAGTCAGAAGTGTATAACACCAGAAGAAGGTCAGATAATCCTTGATGATATCCACTCGGGGACCTATGGTCATCATGCGTCCTCTCGGACCATTGTGGCTAAAGCATACCGAGCAGGATTCTACTGGCCAAGGGCGAATGAAATGGCGAAAGAGATAGTCGACAAATGTGAAGGATGTCAGTTTTACTCCAATATGTCGCACAAAACCGCGTCAGCCCTGAAAACCATTCCACTCGTCTGGCCCTTCGCTGTTTGGGGACTGGACATGGTTGGACCACTGAGAACGGGCGGGAGCGGTTTCACTCATGTGCTAGTAGCAGTTGACAAGTTCACCAAATGGATTGAAGCTAAGCCTATCAGGAATCTTGATGCTTGCACTGCTATCAGTTTCATTAGAGAGTTGATATTCAGATATGGAGTTCCGCAGAACATCATCACTGACAATGGGTCAAACTTCGATTCTGACAAATTCAAAGCCTTTTGCGCCTCTCAAGGCACACGAGTCGACTACGCTTCAGTCGCTCACCCCGAGTCGAATGGACAAGCGGAAAGAGCAAATGACTTAATTCTCAAAGGACTGAAACCCCGACTGATGCGTGATCTCAAGCACGCAGCAGGTGCATGGGTCGATGAGCTTCCATCAGTTCTTTGGGGATTGAGGACAACCCCGAACCGATCGACTGGAAGAACCCCATTCTTTCTGGTCTACGGAGCCGAAGCAGTTTTGCCGAGTGACCTGCTTCACAATGCACCCCGAGTCGAGCTCTACTCTGAAGATGAAGCAGAACAAGCCCGGTAGGACGCAGCCGACCTCCTGGAAGAAGAAAGAGAAATGGCCATGATCCGATCGACCATCTATCAGCAAGACTTGCGTCGTTTCCATGCCAGAAATGTGAAGAGTCGAGCCTTCCAAGAAGGAGACTTGGTCCTCCGAGTGGATCAACAGAAACCACACAAACTCGCTCCTACTTGAGAAGGTCCCTTCATAGTCACCAGAGTCCTCCACAATGGAGCGTACCACCTTTATAACGTTGATCGCCAGATTGATGAGCCACGAGCCTGGAATGCGGAGCTGCTCCGCCCCTTTTATACTTGAATTCTCACTCGGATGAGATGTAATAAGAAAAACTTATGTAGTTTATTTATCAAAGACAAGAGCGTTATAATTTTCCCAGTGATTGTTATTGCTTTTGTTTGCGTGAGAAATCCCCCAGTGGGTGGCTTAGCTGCGAATCCGTTTCGCCTAAGTTTGTAAAAATAATTTCCTACCGAGTGGTGAGCCAGCCTCTCACTCGGAGGCTTAGCTGCGAACCCGTTTCGCCTAAGTATTTGAAAATCCTACCGAGTGGCGAGCCAGCCTCTCACTCGGAGGCTTAGCTGTGAACCCGTTTCGCCTAAGTATTTGAAAATCCTACCGAGTGGTGAGCCAGCCTCCCACTCGGGGGCTTAGCTGCAGTCCAGTACTCGCCTAAGTATTTGAAAATCCTACCGAGTGGTGAGACAGCCTCCCACTCGGGGGCTTAGCTGCAGTCCAATACTCACCTAAGTATTTGAAAATCCTACCGAGTGGTGAGCCAGCCTCCCACTCAGGGGCTTAGCTGGAGTCCAGTACTCG
>NC_057806.1:299992699-300014657 GCF_018294505.1 Triticum aestivum | reverse complement strand
GGCTTAGCTGCAGTCCAGTACTCGCCTAAGTTTGAAAAATCCTACCGAGTGGAGAGCGACCCTCCCACTCGGGGGCTTAGCTGCAGTCCAGTACTCGCCTAAGTTTGAAAAATCCTACCAAGTGGAGAGCGACCCTCCCACTCGGAGGCTTAGCTGCAGTCCATTACTCGCCTAAGTTTGAAAAATCCTACCGAGTGGAGAGCGACCCTCCCACTCGGAGGCTTAGCTGCAGTCCAGTACTCGCCTAAGTACGAAACACATCCCAATCCGCAAGGACGACAAGGTGCAGGTCGACTGCCACCTTCTCCTTCGGAGCTTCGCCACAAATACAACGTGCGCTCCATCCCGACCCGCAAGGACGACGAGGTGCAGGTCGACTGCTACCTTCTCCTTCGGAGCTGCGCCACAAATACAAAAGTCGTCTCGAGTGAAGAACGAGTCCCACTCGACGGGGAATTCATGAAGATATTCAACGATAAACCAAGTTCAGATAAATCCTAAAGGTTCCAGACCGCAGATCGAAGTGCTCGGGCATTCAGCCCGAAAGAGTTTAACGGTTACAAAAACCACTCGGCATTCCGAGGCAAATTTAAGGTGGGGCATAAAAGTTTGTTCATTCCGCAAGAGGAGGACTGGCAGGCTCGACGAACTCGTCCAGGTCGACGCCGTCGGTGATCCGAGTGGCTGCAGCAATAAAAGTCTCCATAAAAGATCAGAAGTCATGCCTCTGGGTGTTGGCGACCTTGATTGCTGCCAGCTTATCTTGTCGCGCCTCCTTGCAGTGGACATGAACCAAAGATAGAGCCACATCAGCACCACACCGGGCAGAAGATTTCTTCCACTCCTGCACTCGACCAGGGATCTCGTTAAGTCGAGTCATCAGAGACTCGAGATCATTCTGGAGCGTGGCCCTTGGTCAAAGTGCCATGTCGATCCATGACGTGGCGACCTTCAGCGAGCCAAGTAGTCCACAACACCGTCGATGCGGGATTCCAGTCGGAGCAGATTCATGGCAGTTTCATCTTTCACGGGAGAGTTGATGGGGTCCAAACCTGGCTCAATCCGCCCAGTCTCCTCCTCGAAGTTCTGACAAAACTCCGCATTCACGATCCAAGGATAAGTCAATTTTCGTATGCTGAGTCGACAAAAAAAACATCAGTCGGAACAAAATGTATACCTTCAAGCTTGATGAACAACTTCTTGGCAAGGCTCCTCAGATAGCTCTCCAGATCGTCCCTCCTGCGAGTGATGCCTTCCATCTTCGCGTACAGGTTGAGATTGTCCTTCTTCAAGCGCGTGCACTCCTTGTTGGCTTCGTTTAGGGCAGATTTCATCTTGGCGTTCTCTTCTTCCAATTGGCCGACTGAAGCCAGTTTCTGTTCAGCCAGAGCGGTTCTGTCGTCGGCTTTCTTTTGAGCAGCAGCCAAATCCTGATCCTTCTTCACCAGAGCTTCGTTCAGTTTTTCTGCAAAGAAATGGTGCTTGATTCAGAAAGAGCAGAAGGGTACTCAAGCCTAAGACAAACCAGTCGACAAGCTCGTCTTACCATTGGCGTCGTCCTTGGCCTTCTGCAGCTCTGTCTTGGCCAATTCCAAGTCAAGGTTTAGCTGTATCTGCTGTTTCTCTAAGTCAGCAAAGCGAGCTCCAAGATCACAAGATTTCTGCAATCAGGGAGGGGAAGTTATTTTACAGCGAAAAATGACAAAGACAATAAATACTAAGACTACGGTCGACTGCCCGCAGTCCATCATAGTCTCGGGGACTACACCCAGTGGGTGAACTTTGCGTGCCCCCACCGGTTCTGATCCCACTCGCCCGGACCGAGTGGAAGAGTGAAACTACCAGTTTACACTCGACACGGCCAGACCAGATCGAGCGAAAGAATCAAAATACAAAGACTACAGTCGACTGCCAGCAGTCCACCGTAGTCTCGGGGACTACACCCAGTGGGTGCACTCAGCATGCCCCCACTAGTCCAAAAGTTCAATCGATGCACCTAGTGGGTGTACAGATGCAAAGATTTTCGGAAAGAGAGTCTTCAGATAGCATATCCTAACGGAACAAGCGGTGACCAACTAACCTGAACATTGCTTTGGAGAGCCGAGCTGGCATCATAGGCGGCCTGACTGGCGTCCCGCACCGCCTTCATCTTCTCCATCATAACGCCCGCCTGGCGTATGGCTTCCTTGGCAGCATTCACTTCGTCCTCTGGGACATGATGGATCGCAAAAACTGAAGGTGGGTCGGCAGGAGCTTGAGCAGTCGACGAAGAAGGCAGGGCACTCGACAATGGTATGGCGAAGGTAACAGAACCCCGATTGGCATCACCAGCGTCCTGAACGACTGGTTCCGCCATCGGCGTCGACTGTGGCACCTTGCTTGCAGGAGCTTTCCTATTTTTCCTCGTCAAAGACCTCTCAGGCTCTTCATCATCATCATCATCAGGGAGGTCAATAATGTTAGGAGCTTCTCAAAGATCAATCGCCAAAATCACATCACCCAATGATACACATTGCAGTTGAGTCGACTAAATAAAGACAGAATGACAGAAATCATACCCAGATTGGAAGTGACTGCATCCTCCATTACCTCATCCTCATCTCTATTAGCTGAAGTCCCGGAAGTAGCAGCGCTGGCAGTTCCAAAGTTCGTCTGGTTAAATCAAGAAAAAATAAACAACACGGAGCGTCGAGTGAATACAAAGGGAGACACTCACGCAGAAGCGACGGGGATGTCAATCTTAATCTTTGGCAACGCCTTCCGAGGCTTCTGCTTTGCAACTTTGAGATGCTTTGACACCTTTTCAGTTGGGGTTGGTGAAGATGTCCGAGGACGCTTTGAAGACTGACCAGTCTGAGCAATCGCCTTTTCGCGGTCGTTCTTGGTCAAGCTTGGATCGCCTCTCCCTGCGAGGAGGCGACTCGACTTCTTCTTCGTCACTTGAGTCGTCGCTTTCTTCGTCCTCTTCTCCATCAAAATGCCATTCGCCACTGTCGCCGCCGCTCGCCTCTCCTTCCAGATCTTGCTCTTGCTCTCCGTTGGGCACTGAGTACATTTCTATAAGGGCCTGAAAGAAAACAGGAAGAATAAAGTCAGTCGACGCAGTATAGACAGTTGCGCGAGTGAATTCAGATTATAAGCAAAAGCTCAGAATCGGACCTTTTCTGGTTCGTGGGACTGGTCGAATGGAGGAACTCTCCTGGCTCCCCTGGGGTTGTCCTTGTTTCCGGTGATGCCCGACAGCCACCCCTCCAGTGTGTCGTCATCGACCTCCTCCGGGTGAATCCGAGTGGTGTCGTCAAGACCCGAATACATCCACATCGGATGGTCTCGAGCTTGAAGAGGCTGGATGCGCCGCCGAAGGAAAACCTCCAAGAGATCCATACCAGTGACCCCGTCATGGATAAGCTGGACCACTCGTTCGACCAGCACCCTAACTTGCACCTTCTCCTCCGGGAGCACCTTCAAAGAGGAGGGTCTCCTCACTCGGTCCATGGTAAAAGGAGGGAGGCTAGTCGACTGCCCTGGCGTCGGCTGGTCTTTGCAGTAAAACCAGGTTGACTGCCATCCGCGGACCGAGTCGGGAAGAATCATGGCCGGAAAGGAACTCTTCCCTCTCATCTGAACACCAAGACCCCCACACATCTGAATCATTTGTGTTCTCTCGTCACTCGGATTGGCCTTTTTCACCGTTTGAGAACGACAGGTGAAAATGTGCTTGAAAAGACCCCAGTGAGGCCGACAACCCAAGAAATTCTCGCACAAAGACACGAAAGCAGCGAGATACACGATTGTGTTGGGAGTGAAGTGGTGGAGTTGTGCCCCGAAGAAATTCAGAAATCCCCGAAAGAAAGGGTGAGGAGGCAAGGAAAATCCACGGTCGACGTGGGTGGCAAGGAGAACGCGCTCACCCTCCCGAGGTTGCGGCTCGGATTCCTTCCCCGGAAGCCGCGCCGATCCATGGGGGATCAGCCCTCCGTCGGCTAGGTAGTCGAGGTCTTCTTGGCGGATCGCCGAGCGGATCCAGTCGCCCTGGATCCAGCCCTTCGGCAGGCCGGCTCGTGAGGAAGATCCTCCCCGACTGGTCGCCTTCCCCTTCGCCTTTGCCGTCGCCTTCTTCGCCCGCTCCAGAGCCGCCGTCTTCTCCTTCCCCATCATCGCCGGCGAGACGCATATGGAGCGGCGGCGCTGGGCCGAGAGGGAGCGCGACGAAGAAGCCTGAAGAGAAGAAGAAGAAATGAGAACGCACTGTTCAAGAAATCCCGGTCCGACGCCTTATATGAGGTCGTTTTCGAGTGACTGACTGGTAGGCCCGAACAATCC
The DNA here is from genome assembly GCF_018294505.1 of Triticum aestivum. Classification (NCBI taxonomy): domain Eukaryota; kingdom Viridiplantae; phylum Streptophyta; class Magnoliopsida; order Poales; family Poaceae; genus Triticum; species Triticum aestivum. The sequence goes on along the minus strand of NC_057806.1, from coordinate 300,010,334 downwards.
TGTCAAATCCCGTAACAATCGCGCGCGCGATACATGGCGAAAAAGGTGGCGCGGAGATCGAGGCGGCTCCGCCCTGTCCCATCTGATTACTGCGGCCTCCCCCGTCCCGCGCGCTTCCCAAAATTCGAATCCCGCGAAATCTGCGGGCAGCAGAACAACTTGTCAGACGGAAGATCTCCTCCACACCGTCACTCGGAGCTTTTCAAGTAAAGAAACTCACTCGACAAAAAACTAAGGATGGATCAAGGTGACTGAAAAGGAAGTTGATGTCATCACTCAGGTTCATTGATCCGAAACAAGATATGCTCATGGCATGAAAAATGAGTCGGAGAAGTTCTCAACTCCTTCCCCACTCAAACCTCAATCCATTCGGGGGCTAATGATGAAGCTATGTACCTAGGGTAGGGTGATGGACCTGTCCTAACTGCCCCACCCAAGGACATCTCTAGAAGAAATCACCTTTCAATCAACTTGGAGGTGTTCCACTCGACAGACTCGAAGACACTCGACCAAGAAGCAATCACTCGACCAAGATCCAACCACTCGACGGCCAGGAGACCTAAAGTCACTCCGCACGCTAACGGTCAGTCAGTAAGTTGCTTTTATGGTCATCATAGCACTTTATTAGGGGCGTTACCAGTAACGCCCGACCTTAATATATTTGAAACCCTGCATAACTGAGGGCTGGAGAGGTCTCGCGAACTCTATATAGGCCACCCCCCTCCTCAGTGTAAAGGGTTCGCACCCCTGTAATTCATACACACATAATCCAGTCGACCGCCTCCGGGCTCCGAGACGTAGGGCTATTACTTTCTCCGAGAAGGGCCTGAACTCGTAAACCTCGTGTGCTTACAACTACTCCATAGCTAAGATCTTGCCTCTCCATACCTACCGCCTACATTACTGTCAGACTTAGAACCACGACATCTCCCACCGATGAATCCGCCGCCTCCCCGCCGCCGGCCGACATCCTCCGCCACGCCATCCTTCGTCGCGTCGTCCTGCCCGCACCCTGGTCTGCCTCCTCTCCGCCACGCCCTCTTCCCCGCGCCGTCTGACTCCTCCGCGCGCGGTTCGCCGACACCGAGGCCCAGGCCGCCGCGCTCCGAGCCTGCGCCGGCCAGCTCATGCGCGCGCCGCCGACCGCGACCGGCTGCTCAACACGCTCCTCGCGGCCGCGGGCAATGACCAAGAGGAGGAGGACGCGCCAGAGGTGGGGCAACGTCAGAATCAACGCGCTCGGATCCAGCCGAGGCTTACAGCGACACGGACGCGGAGAATCCGGCCGCGGCCGCCGCACTCCCTCCGGTCATCACCTTCCTTCCCGTGAGTTCACTTCCACCTAGCCTCCCCCCTTCCTCTTTGTTTTTTAACTGATTACCAACTTCTTGATCAATCCTGCTCCTCTTCTCCCGCATGATGGCTTTCTCTGTTCAATTGCTTAATTTGATTGTCTTTGTCTTACCTGAACTGCAAGGGAACCAACTTACATGGCATGATGGATGGAGATAAGTAGATGTTTTTTTGTTGTGTTCACATGCTTTCCAATAGTTTTGAGCAATAGGCATAAATCTGTTATAATCAATCAAAGACAGTGAGAATGTTTGCTGAAATCTTTAGAAGTGGGGATCCTATGAATTGCTTTGATTGAACGTCCAACGATGATCTCATCTTATAGTAACTCACTTTTGAAACATTGTATTGGTAGTTTTTATCTTTACGATTTTTCCTTCTGTACATACTGGATTGCATTATTTAGGACATGAGACAGCGCTGCAAACAGCTCATGAGAGTAGTTAGCAAATGCAAATCATTGTATATTGTCATTTATGCTTCTCTTAATAGAAAATAGTACTATTATGGGGAAGGGCATCTGGCTGAGTTTCAATAAAACTCTTCAGGTTTTGTATGGTGAGATTCTCTTTATAAAACAAGATTTGTATTGGTGGCAGATCGACAACAACTGACAAGGACTACCACGATTAGAGCTACTCTTTGGCACCCATGTTACAGTATGAAGTCAAGCAGGCAACAAGGTATGACATTGCCATCATTTAGTTTGCGGGTAGTGCATAGGTCTATTTAATTAGTTTTTTCACACGATGGATCATGGTGTTGGTTGATAAATATGTGTGTGTGCATGGAACAACTAATTGATCAGAACTGACAACATCATTATTTTCAGAAATTGTAATACAAATAAAGAAAGAAAACAAATGAGCTTCGTATGAATGATGCATGACAAAGTTGTCATATATACATGCCTGAGTACAGCATGTCCTTTTTTCGAAAAGGGGGGTCTCCCCGGCCTCTGCATCAGAACGATGCATACATGTCCTGAGTACAGCATGTCCTATACCCAATATTTCTTTAGTTCAATGCTAAGTTAGTAAATATACATTTTAGGCCAAAATGTTTAGAAATCCCAAGTTCAATCTATTATTTTTATAAATAAATTAATGATGATTAAATAAAGACATATAATATATCTAAGGTATTTACCCAATATTTACCATGAAAAGTCCAACCATTAGCTGCGTGGTTCTCTATAGTGACCCCCCCTAACAAAAACAAGAAAGGGAAGCACCTTCAGCACTGAATTAAATACATATGAGAGTTATCTTTTTTGTTGATAATCTTTAGTGTAAACACTTATATTTTTCGTGATTGCCAGATTTTATGCACTTTTATCATGGTATATATATGGGAGTACAGGGATCTGTGGGACGAGGCCAAGGTGTACGTGCGCAACCTTCCCTACGACGTTAGTAGCGAGCGCCTTGTGCAGCTCTTCGGGCAGGACGTCGTCGTCGAGGTCACCGTGGTGAGCATGCTCTTCCTCTTAGACCATCTTCAACGCTGGATGCTAGCATAAGGTGATATGATTTGTTTCACAGTCGATATGTGGTATTGGTGACAGAAGGTGCATCACGTGCTTGGGTATTTTCCTCCGCACGAGGTAAAGTACCAAATGTGTTTTCAATATGTAATTAGCAGCCATGCTTAGCATCAAGCTTTGATAGAGGGGGCGCTTAGATGATTTTTGATTTTAGGTATTTATTTTCTCTATCTCTGAGCATCTACACAGGCAACCCGCATTATAGATGATATTAGCCTGCTGCCAGTGTCGTTCCTCTAGGCACACACACACACACACACACACACACACACACACACACACACACACACACACACACACATTTTGCCTGGTGAAGGGAATGCCTCAAATCATCAGACTCCTGATTATGTGTCGTGTTCGTGAAAGACTGAAACTGACACTATCGGTTCTAGATGTAAATGATGTCTGCTTTAATGTGGTTGTTGTGTTGTTGAAGCTCAAATGGAGTGTTTATGCATAACTGAAGTGGCACATTTAGTTCTGGACATATCCAACAGCCTCCAAAACTTCTGAAAGCAAAGAGCTAGAGAACCATCCTCTAGGCTCTCCTGTACCCCAACAGATTATTTTTCTTCCAAAACTATTGATAAACGCAGCAAGTTTTAAGTGCAATTCCACATCCAGATGTTGTATTCAGGTTGTCATCATACTGTATCAGCTTCAAAGTTTATTTTTACTCTCAAGTAGTCCATAAATATGTGAACCTGAACACTCAAACTACTGCGGGGGTAGGATTTCCGCAGTATCCTTTGGCTGGTTAATCTGTTTGGACTAGAATTTTCTGAATTGTAGTAAGCTTGGCAACTACAGAATACATTGTGTCGAGATATAATAGCACTCGATTCTCTAACAATCGTTGGTTCATGAATTGTAGCAGGATGAACCCAAGGCCCCTCCTGTGGATCCCATTGCTTTCCATTTTTCATGATTGAGATCTTGGGATTTAACATTTTGTATTTTCTTGTTTATTTTCTTTTTCTTTTGGAGGAGAACATGATGCAGCTTGTAATGTGTGAATTTACAACTTTTGTTGAATAAACGGGAATATATCAACTGTAAGTTGATGTATAGAAAAGTCAACCCTTGCATAGATTTTGTATTATATATAGTTAACTCAGTATAGTTAACATTTTTTCATCTTTCTCCGGGAGCTCTTCAGATATCATCTACACCTCAGACAAGTAACATTAACTTGCTAAAAGCACGAAAAGTAACACAAGGTTTGCAAGTTTGACAAAGTTTCCCTCCGTTCTTGAATGTAGCTATTTTTATTTTCCTTCTATTCAAACTGGTGTTGGCATGGTGACAAAAACATTAACTTCACACTGTTGCTAGCTGTGACGTTTTGTCAAAGTTGAATACAAGAAAGTGGATTTGTAAGCAGAGTGACAACGCCAATTATTTTTCTCCTGGTGCAACACATGACAATATGTGCTACATCGAAAGGAAAAGGAGGAAGTAATGCACTAGAAGTTTTACAGAGTCATGATGCACATTGAGGAGTTAGTGGTGTGTTTTCCTTTTCTTTTGAGACAATTGTCGTATAATGGAAAAAGTACACTACCGTTCGGCTGAAACCCATCATATTTCTAACGGTATACAACCAAAATCGTGGTGAGACCAGATGTTATGCTGAAAGTTTCAGGTTAGTGAGCACAAATTAATTTTTTTTCCTATTGCAATGCACGGATAAGTTTGGCATACAACGATGATATCTAATTGCATTGTCTTTTGGACATTTAAACTGAAATTAATAATCAACTTTGATCGGAAATCCCATCCCAATACTTTTGATCACTACTGTACTTCAACCACAGAAATTATTTTAGTTTGCCATGTGCCAAATCACCGACGGTACAGAGGCCATGCAACTTGGAACATCAAGTAATAGCATATCCATTTTTACTTATTTTATTTCTTGAGAAAGTTATTAATTGTTTTGAAAATCTTTTTTAACCAAAATTGCTTCAACAATGTTGTTCTGCTATAGTTGTTTGATTATTTCAAAGTTGTTTGAGTGGTATTTTTTCAACTGTCTAGGCATATACTCCCTCCGTGTCTAAATATAAGTTATATAGTATATATTGGAATCTCTAAAAAGGCTTATATTTAGGCACAGAAGGAGTATTTATTTATTTTATACCCGGTGCAACGCACGAGCCCTTTTGCTATTTTTAATAATAAAGTCATCAGTGCTTCTGGTGGTATGTCATATATATTGTCTCAAAGTTGCAAAATATAACCTACCGATGCCACCTATAAGTGAAAAAAATGTTTCACACAGGAGAACCCCACCCGGGCCGGCCCATGTAGTAGGGTTGCGCTGGGAGAAGACAGCACGCCCGTTTGGGCCGACTCATGTGGGTGCCACATGTTTTTAAGTTTCTTTCTTATTTTTATTTTTCCTTTTATGCTTTTGTTTTTTCTACTTTAAATAATTTGGTACTTAAAAATTCAAAACAAATAAAAATGATAATTTCTAAATAAAATGTTCGCAATTTTTTTAAAAAATTATTGAAAAATAAAAAAATCTTCATGATTTCTAAAAAAAGTTTGTGTAAAAAATGTTAATAAAATTGAACAAAATCTTTGCCCAAATGTTATCCGTGATGCAGAAAAATGTTGTCAAGGTGATTGGGGATTATGATTTTTTTTCTCCCGGTGCAACGCACGGGCTCTTTTGCTAGTAAATACTTAAGTTTCCAAAAAAAATTCTATCCAGTTTTTTGGTGGTAAAATGGAAGGGGAAAACCAGAATTCCCATTTTATCTTGCAGATTTTTGGTATTAAATTCAATTTTTTGCGGGTGAAATTCAAATTTTAACTGAATACTGAATCTTCCAAAGACAAACTCTCCTCATCCAACCACCTGTTTTATTTACTGCAGAATTTTCGTGTGCTAAGTAGACATCCAACAAACCACACGAAGTAGGGGATAAGAGCATCTCCACTCGTTCGATGCCCCAGGGATGAAAATAGTGCCTCTTAGGGGCGAGCCGGCGTTATTTTCACCGTGGGGGCGGTCGGGTTCCCACTCGCCGCCCCCAGTTGGCGCCCAGACGACATATTTCGAAAACATAGTTCGGCTAAAGTTTGAAGAATTTGGACGAAATTTGGACAAAATTCATTCATATTTGTACATAGTTTAAAAGACATAACTTAGAACCTAAAAACTACGCCGCTGCCGCCACCGTTCCGAGCCTTCTACATGCCGAGGAGCTTGTAGAAGGCCGTGTTGTCACCGTCGCCGCCGCCGCCGTCGTCGTCGCCCTACACGCCGCTGTCTGCTGCAGCCCTGCCCTAGGTCACCTTGGCGGACGGGGTTGGTGGGTGACGGTGCCTCGTCGTCGCTATCCTCGAGGACGATGACGCCAACCTCGTCGTGGCCGTGGCGTCGAGCGACGATCTCCTCGAGGGCGCAATGCTGGCGCTCCAGCTCCAGTCGGACGTAGTCGTCCCGTGCCCATTTGAGGGCGGCCTCCTCATCGGCTGCCATGTCCTCGTGCTCCTTCTTCACGGCGACGAGCCTCGGCTCGATCTTTGGCTTGGCGAGGCGCGAGGAGGGAGAAGAGGGGCCACCGCGGGTACGCTGCCCGAGCGGCGTCTCCACGGGCTCGACCTTGACGGGGGCGAGCGGAGCGGGCGCCGGCGACCCGGAGGAGCGGGAGGAGGAGGAGGAGCTGCCCGTCATGCACCTCGGCAGCCAAGAAGAGCTGCCGCTCCGGTGGGGGACCGGTGCCGGGGCTGCTGGGTACTCGAGCGGCGGCTCATTGCTGCCCTCGAGGTGCTCGAAGACGGCATGGAGCGTGCGCCCGGAGATGCCCCACCACAGGCGGCACACGTCGGTGTTGTAACGCCCCCTCACCGGCGCGTTGTTGGTGGAGTCGAGCTGCTCCTCATGGCAGCCCCGGAAGTACGTTGTCCACCAAGCGTGGTTGTCGGCGGCGTACTCCGGAAGGCCCCGCACCTCCTCCGATAAGGACTCCCGAACACGCGCGATCTCGGCGAGGTGGCGGTGGGGGGACGGGGACGCCTCCGACGCTGAGCCTCCACGAGCCTGGCACGCACATGTCAGGCGGCGCTGAGGAGTTCGCCTCGTGGAGGAGGTACGCCTCCCACTCGTGAAGGTAGCGGTGGCCGAAGCCGTTGGCCGCCGCTCCGTTGCCAGGGAATCGATGGGCCATCGGCGATGGCTGCAGACAAGGAGAGAGGTAGATTGAGAGAGAGATGGGGTTGCGGCGGCGAGAGAGGGGCTGCGGCGAGGGAGTGTGCAGCCAGCGGCGAGGGAGAGCGGTACTTATAGCGGTGGGCGGGCGGCAAGCGGGTGGCAGCCTTGTGGATGCGTGGCGGCGCGCCTTCACTTTGCCGCCCGTGAGGAATCAATGGAAGGCTGACCGGCGGCAGCCTTCGTATTGATTCCTCGCGGGAAAATGAGGCGATGAGGACGACGAACGCGCCTAGTCGTTGACTCGGCGGGTCCACCAGTCTTCCGCGCCAAAAATGTTTCTCCCGACGCCCCCGGGCGCTCCCCAATGCGTCGGTTCAGCATGGGTTCGTCGGCGCCAAATTCGGCCCTAACCAGCAAAAAGTGGGCTTCTAGGGGCGCGACTGGGCCCTTTTATTTCGTCTGCGAAAAAGGCCTTGGGGGAGCTATTGGGGGTGAGTGGAGATGCTCTAACACAAAAGAGCACCACCCCCTTGTGCGACTGTTTCTAGGTTTTTTAATATAAGTACAGATATAAGCGCTCATATATACGCGTATACATTCACTGCTATGAATACGCACACACACATACTACCCCTATGAGCACCTTCGAGAGATAGAGTCGGCATATCATCTTGAGATTTTATAAAGTCATCATAGGCGCCTCGTAGATGCATGCCACATACTATCTGGTACCTGTCATTCTTTGCAATGGAAACAAGTGTTACCAGAGGGGGCCTTCTCGGACTCCTTCAACGCGGCAACCGCGTCCCGTAGCTGGGCTTTGCACTCTTCCAGCTCTTGAGACAATTGGATATTCTTCTCTGTAGGAACCTACACAAATAATGATCCTTAAATCAGTTGTGTCAACTGTTTCAACTCTCAGGGGCTACTGATATATATAATCGTCAGATTTTCTTACCCGTATATCCTTTACATACTGGTCCGTGGCTCTGGCAAGACCATTTTGAGCAGCACAGATGTACACATCTCCTAAGCTGAAGGCATCGAACGCCTCTTGGGATAAACAAGTGTCACGGAGTACGGCCTGGCGACGCCTGTGATTCATGGCGCTCTCCACTTCAGAAATTGTAGCGGATAGTCTGTCTGCATCCTTTGTAGGAGGAGCATCCGGCGTTCGCCCTGTGTTAGCTTTCGCCTCTATGTCCGGCCCTGGAGCCCGACTGGTGGAGGCGTGATCAGCAACCTCTCTGGATATAGTCCGGCGAGCGTTTTTCCTACTAGGAAACATGGACGTCATTATATTTTAAGAAAGATGAAAACCATGGAGCGAGGTTCTGTATCATACCTCTGCGCCAACGTCTCAGTCCTGACCGCCTTCCTCTTTAGCCTACCCGGCTTCGGTGTCCCTTGTTGGCGAGTCACTGCGGGTTCGGCATGGCGTCCCGAGGGCCTTCCCTGTAAAACACCATATGTCTACGGTAGGTGAAGTGCATAAAAGGGGATCCTTCTCGGAAGTTGGGACTCTGATTTTTCTTACATGCGATGCAGGGAGTAGCCCAGGATAGTCGGCTATGATGGCCACCATGGCATCATCGCAGCTCAATTGATAGAATGTCCTGTCGATCAGCTCCACAAATATGTCCGGATCCTCTTCGAGTCCGGGATCAAGGGCCCGGTCAGGGTCCTTCGGTTGTGGAGGTGGGTTGTTGACCTCCCTTACAGCTTTTCGCAGTTCCTACCATGAAACGGCAAGTTGAGTATTTATGACGAAGAATGCGGGAAGGTTGGGAGTAAAAAGTGACAGCTCACCCAGATTGGAGGGTTGTACATGGAGAATCCACCCCGTGGCTTAATACGGATGAACTCCTCTTCCTCTCCCTTGAACAAATCGGACAGAATTTTTGCTAGAGCAGCAACTGAGTCCAGTCCCTTACGCCCGCAGCGGGTGGCATCATCCTCCCCGTTAAAGCGCCACATGGGGTGCCCTTGATATTGAAGTGGCTGCACCCCCCGCATTATACATATTGACATAACCTCGATTATTGTCAGTCTTGATTGAGCCAGCACTTTTATCCGTCCCATCAGGTAAAGGACTTCTCCGTTATCTTCCTCCTGAGGGCTCCGTGGGCGCCAGCTTCGGCGTTTCTTCAAAGGGGCATTGACGAACTCGGGAAGACCCATCCAAATAGGATCTGGAAGGGGGACGTCCTCCATGTAAAACCACTCCGAAGGCCAGTCTTCGAACGTCTTCTTCGGGGTTCCGGACAGGTATCCGGTCCCGGCGATGTGCCATATTTCGGCTCCGCTCACTTGATATATTGACCCCTTCTGTGTACGGGGCACAAGGCAGAATAGCCTCTTCCACAGCTCGAAGTGAGCTTCGCAACCCAGAAACAGCTCACAAAGGGCAACATAACCAGCGATGTGTAATATGTAAGCGGGGGTGAAATTATGCAACTGGAGGCCATAAAACTCCAGGAGCCCGCGGAGGAACGGATGGATTGGAAATCCAAGTCCCCTTAATAAATAAGGGACAAGGCATACCCGCACCCCCTTGGAGGGATTGGGGAAGCTCTCCGCTTGCTCCCCACCATTATAGGTGGCGAGCCTGGCTCGAACAGGGACCATATACGCTGGAGGGAGAAATCCTTAGGTCTGTAACTCTACTAATTGGCTGTGCGGGACGGAACACTTCTCCCAATCACCGGGCTTAGGGCTACGGGAGAGGGAGGAGGAGCTGCGATGGCCGGCCATGTTGGAATGGATTTTTCCGAGCGCGCTCCGATGGATACTCGCCATGGGAGGATGGTGTGGTCTGGATCTAAGGATCCTCGTCTCTTTAATAGACAGTTTAGTTACATGGCTAGGATGGTGAATGTAAAAATGCCCTGGCTCCTCGCATTCGCTCGACACGTGGAAGATAGCCCTTATTGGGCGCGGAAGCCAAGAAATGCAACATTTATGGGGAGCCGGACACTACTCAGTAGATATTCAGAATTTGGAAAAGAAACCACCTTGCAATGCCGAAGACAATCTGCGCGCCGAACTCATCGTCATTGAAGCCTGGTTCGGGGGCTACTGATGGAGTCCTGGATTAGGGGATCTCCGGACAGCCGGACTATATCCTTTGGCCAGACTATTGAACTATGAAGATACAAGATTGAAGACTTCGTCCCGTGTCCGGATGGGACTCACCTTGGTGTGGAAGGCAAGCTTGGCAATACGGATATGCAGATCTCCTTCCTTGTAACCGACTCTGTGTAACCCTAGCCCCCTCCGGTGTCTATATAAACCGGAGGGTTTAGTCCGTAGGACAACATACAATCATACCATAGGCTAGCTTCTAGGGTTTAGCCTCTATGATCTCGTGGTAGATCAACTCTTGTAATACTCATATCATCAAGATCAATCAAGCAGGAAGAAGGGTATTACCTCCATCGAGAGGGCCCGAACCTGGGTAAACATCGTGTCCCCCGCCTCCTGTTACCATCTGCCTTAGACGCACAGTTCGGGACCCCCTACCCGAGATCCGCCGGTTTTGACACCGACAGGCCCAGTGCAAATTGTTGTTTTTTTTTGCCTATTTCAGTGTTTCGCAGAAAAGGAATACCAAACGGAATCCAAATGAAATGAAACCTTCGGGAGAGTTATTTTTGGAACAAACGCAATCCAGGAGACTTAGAGTGGACGTCAAGGAAGCAATGAGGCGGCCATGAGGTAGGAGGGCGCGCCTAGGGGGGTAGGCGCGCCCCCACCCTCGTGGGCCCCTCGTGGCTCAACCGACCTACTTCTTTCGCCTATATATACTCATATACCCCGAAAACATCCGAGAGCACCACGAAGCCCTATTTCCACTGCCGCAACCTTCTGTACCTGTGAGATCCCATCTTGGGGCCTTTTCCGGTGCTCCGCCGGAGGGGGAATCGATCACGGAGGGCTTCTACATCAACACCATAGCCTCTCCGATGATGTGTGAGTAGTTTACCACAGACCTTCGGGTCCATAGTTATTAGATGGCTTCTTCTCTCTCTTTGGATCTCAATACAAAGTTCTCCTCGATTCTCTTGGAGATCTATTCAATGTAATTCTTTTTGCGGTGAGTTTGTCGAGATCCGGTGAATTGTGGGTTTATGATCAAGATTATCTATAAACAATATTTGATTCTTCTCTAAATTCTTTTATGCATGATTTAATATGTTTGCAAGTCTCTTCAAATTATCAGTTTGGTTTGGCCTACTAGATTGATCTTTCTTGCAATGGGAGAAGTGCTTAGCTTTGGGTTCAATCTTGCGGTGTCCTTTCCCAGTGACAGCAGGGGTGGCAAGGCACGTATTGTATTGTTGCCATCGAGGATAAAAAGATGGGGTTTATATCATATTGCTTGAGTTTATCCCTCTACATCATGTCATCTTGCCTAATGCGTTTCTCTGTTCTTATGAACTTAATACTCTAGCTGCATGCTGGATAGCGGTTGATGTGTGGAGTAATAGTAGTAGATGCAGAATCGTTTCGGTCTACTTATCACGGACGTGATGCCTATATACATGATCATGCCTAGATATTCTCATAACTATGTGCTTTTCTATCAATTGCTCGACAGTAATTTGTTCACCCACCATAGAATTTGCTATCTTGAGAGAAGCCACTAATGAAACCTATGGCCCTCGGGTCTATTCTCCATTATATTATTCTCCCGTCAACTAGCTATTTCCGTTGCCGTTTATTTTGCAATCCTTATTTTCCAATCTATACAACAAAAATACCAAAAATATTTATCTTATTATCTTTATCACATCTGACTTTTGCAAGTGGACGTGAAGGGTTGACAACCCCTTTATCGCGTTGGTTGCAACGTTCTTATTTGTTTGTGTAGGTACGAGGGACTTGCGTGTAGTCTCCTACTGGATTGATACCTTGGTTCTCAAAAACTGAGGGAAATACTTACGCTACTTTGCTGCATCACCCTTTCCTCTTCAAGGAAAAACCGATGCCTTCTCAAGAGGTAGCACGTATCAACGCAGGGGAGATATGGTTTGGGGTAGGAGCTCACAGAGAGCTCATGGGCGCGGTCGAGGAAACCCGGGGTGGTCGGGGCGGCGCCGGAGGTTGTGGGAGCGGCGAGGTGGTGGTGGCGGCCGAGGCGGAGGTGGGGTTCGGTGCGGGCGTCGCCGAGTTGCCCCGCGGTTTCAATCCGGCGACGTAGAAGAAGAAGGCGACGTTGGTGCGCCTCGTGGACTTCTGATGACGGCACGGGGAGGATGATGGCCACGCCGGTGATGGCGACAGGACAATGGTGGCGTTCGTGTGAGCGCACGAGGGAGAGGGGAACGAGCAAGGAGGAGGGAAAATATCTCGGGTGCTGACGAGGAGAGGGGAACTCGGCCTTATTCCCACGGCGGCGGGGGCCGGCTTGGTGGGCTGCCGCCCAGGGGAAACAGTGGGGGGGGGGTGCTTTTCTGTTTTTTAATTGCCTTTCTTTTTATTTATTCTTTTCTTTACTGTTTTTTAATTCCCTTTTATTTTTGTTTTAGCAAAGTACCAAAATGGCACCTATTTTATGTTACCAAATATGTCACTGCCACATTGACTTGTTACCCAAACTAAATTAGTTTCGTAATTAATTAATATTTAAAAGTAACTAAATAATAGTTTTTGCTACTGTTTTATTCAGCCAATAGTATTTAAATATTTTATAAAGGTGTGGTTTCTCCACCATAATTACCTACGCAATATTTGGTTCACTCTGAACATTCTAGTTTTAATATTTGAAGACTTTTATTGTTTTCTTGATTTTGAATTTGAATTTGAATCGGTTTCGAACTAACGTGAGATTAGCAACAGTAATCGAAGTGACGTGGCATCATTAGCAGGGGGTTGCTGTAGCTTAATTATCCGGGCGTCACAATTCTCCTCCACTACAAGAAATCTCATCTCGAGATTTAGGAGCGGGGGTAAGGGGGAATGGATTTGGTTACGAAATTCTAACGATTCTTCTTGGTCTTGGTTGCTCTTCTTGATGAGGTCGATCCACTATGTTGATGTGTTCATTTCTCTGCTTCAGGTCATCATGATGAACTCGACATCCTTTCTTCATGATCTCCACATACTTACGAATAGGAAAGGGGCATCCCGACAACGATAGAATGCTATCAGGGGAAATCATCTGGGGGTTATCCCATGAATGATCACATGAGTAACTCCAGAATTGGTCAAGTGAAACACATCGAGAGACGAGCAAGAAGGTACGATAAGAAGTTTCAAGCTGTTAGTCAATCGTTCGATGTCTTAATCAGGGCATGTAAGGGGTTTAGAGCAGCGGGAATAGGTATCATATCTGATACCAGAATAGATCGTCTCTAGGAAGGCGACACGTGAACTACATACGGGGTCAAACGCGAGGAATACTTTGGCAACAGGGGTGTACAGGAGAGTCAGGTTTCGATTATGTGGAACTGTGGGTTATGGGCCCACCATGTTGGTTAAAAGTAGGAGGAGTGGTGACATCTTGCATGGTCATGATAGTAAGGCATGTTAGAGGGTAGCCAGTCGATTATGTCGGCAACAACGTCGGTACCAAGGGCGAGGGACGAAGAGAACCATCTTCCTGCTCATTGGACGAGGCGGACCAATAGGAAAAGTTCTTGTCCATCGGTGGCTACCGGAATGTCATCAACAATAGTATCAAGGTCTTACTGGCAAAGTTGTATGCCAAGGTTTTTACATAAGCAACAAAATATTACTGCGTAGATCATATAGATCACAAGAAAGGTTAAACCAAACAATGGAAAGGAAATATATGATTATCAAATTAAACTGAACAATGGAAAGGAAAATGTGTTTAAACACATATTTCAGGGGTATATCCTTCCCAAGGACAAACAGAGCATGATATCCATGAAGGATATAAAATAGGAAACCCTTTAGGTAAGGGGAAAGAAATTTCATGACATTAACCATACAACGGTGTTTGGATATTTGATAAAGAAAATTTTGCATTGCGCTTCAAATATTCTTGTTGAAAATCGGAGTACCACATACATGCTTCGAGATAGCATTGACATGGTCTTCAAGCAAAGGTCGAACTTGGATACACAAAGGATTTATCTGGAACAACTTATAGAATAAGTCTTACAATTTCCTCATGGAAGAATGGTTAACCTTGTAAAAGGATACTATAGCAATAGGTCCTCCGACCAGGTGTGCTAGCTGATAACCCACAAGTATAGGGGGTCACAACAGTTTTCGAGGGTAGAGTATTCAACCCAAATTTATTGATTCAACACAAGGGGAGCCAAATAATATTCTCAAGTATTAACAATTGAGTTGTCAATTCAACCGCACCTGAAAGACTTAATATCTGCAGCAAAGTATTTAGTAGCAAAGTAATATGATAGTAATGGTAATGGTGGAAAAAGTAACAGTATTGGTTTTGTAGTGATTGTAACAGTGGCAACGGTAAAGTAACTAAGCAAAGATCAACATGTGAAAAGCTTGTAGACATTGAATCAGTGATGGATAATTATGTCGGATGCGATTCCTCATGCAACAGTTATAACATAGGGTGACACAGAACTAGCTCCAGTTCATCAATGTAATGTAGGTATGTATTCTGAATATAGTCATACATGCTTATGGAAAAGAACTTGCATGACATCTTTTGTCCTACCCTGCCGTGGCAGCGGGGTCCTATTGGAAACTAAGGGATATTAAGGCCTCATTTTAATAGAGTACCGGAACAAAGCATTAACACTTAGTGAATACATGAACTCCTCAAACTACGGTCATCACCGGTAAGTATCCCGATTATTGTCACTTCGGGGTTAACGGATCATAACACATAATAGGTGACTATAGACTTGCGTGATAGGATCAAGAACTCACATATATTGATTAAAACATAATAGGTTTAGATCTGAAATCATGGCACTCGGGGCCTAGTGACAAGCATTAAGCATAGCAAAATCATAGCAACATCAATCTCAGAACATAATGGATACTAGGGATCAAACCCTAACAAAACTAACTCGATTACATGATAAATCTCATCCATCCCATCACTGTCCAGCAAGCCTACGATGGAATTACTCACGCACGGCAGTGAGCATCATGAAATTGGTGATGGACGAAGGTTGATGATGACGATGGCGACGGATTCCCCTCTCTGGAGCCCCAAACAGACTCCAGAGCAGCCCTCCCGAGAGAGATTAGGGCTTGGCGGCGGCTTCGTATCGTAAAACGCGATGAATCCTTCTCCCTGATTTTTTTTCTCCCCGAACGTGAATATATAGAGTTGGAGTTGAGGTCGGTGGAGAACCAGGGGGCCCACGAGGCAGGGGGCGCGCCCAGGGGGTAGGTGCGCCCCCACCCTCGTGGACAGGGTGTGGGCCCCCTCGCCTTGATTCTTTCGCCAGTATTTTTTATATATTCCAAAAATATTCTTCGTTGATTTTCAGGTCATTTCGAGAACTTTTATTTCTGTACAAAAATAACACCATGGCAATTCTGCTAAAAAAACGTCAATCCGGATTAGTTCCATTCAATCATGCAAGTTAGAGTCCAAAACAAGGGCAAAAGTGTTTGGAAAAGTAGATATGATGGAGACGTATCACTAGCCATGATATCACCTTACTGGGTTATATAAAGACCAATGCTATGACTCTTGGAAAATGTCCCAACCATCATATCTGACCAAGTTTCAAATCTGATTGGTGTCAGGACACCTCAGACTCAGGATGCTTGAGAAGAAGAGGTGCAACACAATTGACGAGCCGACATTATATGATTCTCGGGAAATGAACTATGGAATTGAGTTCTGAACAAGGGTTCACCATTAAGTCGAGGAGAGGATGAGGAGGTGGCTGATGGACTCAGCGATATTTCAACGAGATATCCAAAGATGGATCTCCACAATTATGTGGATAAGGAGATAACATTTGTTAGAACAAATGATATAATGAAGTATGTTTGAGGAAAACATACATAATTAAACATTGGTTGAAAGGTGCGCCCAAAATATGGGTTGGGTTGCACGACCAATGTCAGAATGGTTATTCAATAATCAATAGTCTAAGAATGAACGGCCGACCATTAACTTCAAAGCAATAGGGTTGCTAGAAGCACTACAAAAAAATACACTTCCGTGATGATACGTGTTTGTCACAGTAGGTCACGTTTTTTTTCATGCATATACATCCATGACAAATTTATGACAGAATCAAGATAGTCATACCTGTGCTGTCATAGAAGTGTTCCATGACATTACCAAAATTATCATCACGGAAGTGTCCACTTCCATGACGATAAATCGCGCGTCACAGAAGTGCTTTTGTCAAGGGTGACCGACACGTGGCATCCACCGTAACAGAACGCCGTTAAGCTATCGGGTCGGGTTTTGGATCCGATAACCCGTTAACAGCCCCAACCAATGGGGATTTTCCACGTGTAAAATCATCATTGGCTGGAGGAAACACGTGTCGGCTTATCACTGGGACAGATGTCATCCACACATTGGACAGAAGGCGCCTATGATACGTCAACACATGGCACGGCCCAACAGAGGCCCATTCCTGTGAAAAGGCCGGCCCGTTTGACTTGGTCAAAAGGTGGCGGGCCGGCCCATGAAAAGCCTGTTAACGGCATGTTCGCATATAGCCCATTTACAGCCCGCTAACCCAAGGCCTGTTACGCCCTATTCGAATTAGGCCCAATAGCGTCATCCGGGCCATCCAATATGATTCCAGCCCGTTTTCACGTCTGGCCTATGTATGGCCCATGATGTCTGTAACATCCCAAATTTTCAATTTGGAATGTTATACATTAGATCATCATGCATATCTTATTTTCTTGCATTTTGGTCGATCCTAGAAATTTCACGCAACTCAAGGACCTTCGGAGAGAGTTGGAGATTTCGTTATTTTCATATTTGAGAGTTTTCTCGAATTTGAAAAGAGGATCATTTGGTTTATTTATTTCATCTTCAATTATTTTTCCGATATCAAAATATAAGAGAGGGAATAATATGACTTTCCCAAATTGAGGAAAAATGAAGATTTAATAAATAGATCAAATTTTGTTTTCCGGTGTTTATTCGCATTTTATTTGGATAGGGAAAAATGCGTGTTTTCAAAAAATTGCATTTTAGGCCCGGAGAAAAGTTCATTTTGTTCGGCTCATCTTTAGGAGTCGGGGAAAATTTACTTTAGAATTTTTGGAGTTCGTTTAGTTCTCTTTTTGTTTTTTTCTGCGCGCTGAACCAGTTAAAAAAAAAGTCCCGCCAGGCCAGCCGGGCCAAAGGCCCAGCCAGCCGGCCACCCCAGCCCCCAGCCGCGCGCACAGCCAGCGCCAGGCAGCCAGGCCGCCGCCTCGCCTCTTGCCTCAGGCCGAATCCTTTTAGGATTCTAGGCCGGTAGCCCCCCTCTTTCCTTTGTTTCGTTTTCCTTTTCCTTTTCCTACTCTATTTCTTGCCCCCTACCCCAAGTAATCTCTCCCCTCTCCTATATAAATACCCCCATAGACCCCCCCTCTCCTCACACCAAAAACCCAAACCCCCTCTCCTCCCCAAGCCGCGC
>NC_057806.1:299985262-299992100 GCF_018294505.1 Triticum aestivum | reverse complement strand
CCGCCGCCGCACCTACGCCGCCGCCGCACCTACACCGCCGCCGCACCTTGCCTACGCCGCCGCCGCCCTACGCCGCCGTTCGCCGGAGCCCCTCGCCGGAACCTCGTCGAGGTAGCCGCGCCTCTCTTTTTCTTTCCTCGGTTCGATTTTTCTTATAAACCGTTCCGATTCTTTTCTTCTCTTCCGATTCGTTTTCTTTCCGGTTCTTTTCTAAACCGTTCCGGTTTCTAGATCGGTTCTTCGTTTTGGTTTCTTTTCCGAAACCCTAGATCGGTTTTCCGTTTTCTTTTTCGGTTTCTTTTCCGAAAACCCTAGATCGGTTTTCGTTCTTCTTTCGGACCGTTCGTCTCAACGAACGTGATCACCGATTATTCCCGGTTAATGACGCCCGTTCATTTAACCGTCCGTCTCTTTCTTTTTGTCGGATTTATTCCGCGATCGCGATCTCAGATCCGATCTTCGTTCTAGTCTTTCTTTTCGCTCGTTTATCGGAATCAGGTGATTCAAGCGCCTGGAGTTTCGTTTCGAAACCGCCGTTCCGTCTAATCAACTTAAACAAGTTTTTGCTACGGTAAAATTTGACCTAGTTTCAACTTGCTAGAACCGAGTTGTTTTCTTCCGCCGTTTGTTTTCTGTTTCTTTGTTCGGTTCGTTCTTTCTTTGCAACCGGAGTTCTTAAGTTGAACTATCTGGTTCGTTCTCTTGTTCGAGTTTTACTTGTGCAGTAGTTGAGTACTTACTTTGTGGTTACTATTGTTTGCTTACGATAGATTGACCGGAGTGTGACGAGTAGATCTATCAAGAGTTTTAAGTGAGAATCATCTTCATCTACATTGCAGGCAAGTTCACACGTTGATCATACCTTTTCTACAACCCATGTTTTATTGCATTAGATCAATCCTCACACACTGCATGATTAGGATCTAATTAAATTGTGGGATGGGAAGTAGATGAGGTAGTACCTATTACCTGTATTATTATGAACCTTTGGGAGTTACTTCTACGTTTGCTTATTATGCCATGTTATGCTAGTAGACGTGGATTGGGTGAGTGATATCCATGATAGATGTGACTTGATAATCTTAATGGTTTATCTAAGGTGGCAACTTAAACACACATCTGGGTGGATTGAGGCACCTGATGTCTATCAGGACTTGCTTGTTTTTTTTTCGGACCGCCACCCAGGCTCAAAGGGATCATAAGATACTTCATGATAGAAACTTCCATGTGCAGCCACATGCTACTATGGGCTCTGGCATAGTTGACTAAGTTGTGCGAACTCTTACGGGGTGGACTAGCAGATGTAGGGGATGTAGGTGTACTGGTCTACCCCACATGTAAGGTGCTAGCGCTTCTGAAAGACTATGTCTCGGTCATCCGTTTCTCAAACACCATGAAGTGCGAGAAAACAAACGAAGGCGATCGAGTCATGTGGGGAAAAGTGCGCAAACCTCTGCAGAGTGTACAAACTAATCATGATTAGCCGTGTCCCCGGTTATGGACAACTTGAGTATCTAGTACTTGAATATCATGTGAATCTCATCATGTTACTTCTAATTAATGTTGTTGGGTTTTAATTATTTTTAATTGGGATTGAGAATGCTGTCAACCATTCTCAATGTTTCACAACCACCATGATAGTTAAATAAATTTATTCCTTTGCAGTAGGGAAAAATTGGCTTTACGCAAAAACCTTATAACCATAGAGCTTTTCCACCAGCCAAATATGCATGTGGTGATAGCCATTGTTCATCATTCTCTATGGTGTGAATTTGCCAGTACATTCAATGTACTGACCCTCTGTGGCTGCAACGTCTCATGTTGCAGGATTATCTTACGACGAGTAAGTGATACGTTAGGGTTACAATTTCTACACTCAACTTTGCCGTTGGTGTTGATGGGAATCCACAACCTTGTTGCTTCCGCTATATTGGGTTGAGGTAATAGTATTTACGTTACTTTATACATGTGATTTACCTCTGTTATAAATCCTTCGAGTACTATGTGTGTCAGCATACCGATCCAGGGATGACACATAAGAACAGAGACTTGATCCATTCGGGTCGGGTCGCTACAAGATGGTATCAGAGCACATGTTGACTGTAGGACGTGACCCTAGAAACTGGCAAGCCCATAGCAAAGATTTTTCTCTACAACTTTCCCTTTCAAAAAGACCTTTTATCTCTCTTCTCCTCTGAGCGTATTCAAATATTCCCTTTAGTGAGACCATACCCCTTTCCCTTTTTGACCACTCGAAGATTCGACTGAAGAGACCACTCCAAGAAGTACAAGATATCGGACAACTACGACCACTACGGAATGAAGAGTATTTTCCGTGCATCTGAATAATGGAAACTACAACGGTTGAAGGCCGAAGACAAGTAGAATTGGAAGGCTCTGAAGAATTCTCAGATTTGTATGACCTAGGAAGGCTACCCTTATGGAACTTGGTAGACTATGGAAGTTGTCAATACCCGAGATCAATGTTTATCGGAGAAAGACCAAAACATGGAGAGTATGAGAACTCAAAGTTTTGTCAAAGAAACCCTAAGGCAGGAGATATCAACTGTGCAGAGATAGCTCATGGAAATGACAAGAGCAGAAACACGGTTATCCGTGATGTCATCGCCCGCTGATGCTATTGTCACCATGCTGAGTTAAGGATGCATGTCATCAGAATGGATTTGATGGACGAAGGCTGATGGATCACCTATTAGTAAGATGAAGTTTTAACCTTAGCCGGTGTATCACCAGGATCTGGAGTAGTACATAAAGAAGTTTAAGGTGGAGCTCCATGAAAGCATATTAGACAAGGAAGCATTTCGTGAAGAACTTAGGTCCAAGAAGCTGAAGTAGCAAGCTAGAGGAGCAAAACTCGAGAAACCGGAGATTCGTCAGGAACTAGACCATGGTTCATGCCAAGGATGTTGAAACCTAGAAGTTTGAAATGCAACTCCAGGATATTAAAGGATGTCACGAGAGACTTCGCGTCATAAGAGTTGATCTGGCAAAAGAACTTGAGAAGACAAGCATGATCGGAAGAAGCAATTGGAGGCATGAACAAGGCTTGAAGAGTTTGGAGATGTTGAAGATTTATTGACCTTTAGAAGACCAAACCCCTGTTATATACCTACGTTAGATGCGACGATTGTGAGCTGTCATTTGTTTGATGTTTTTCGACAGCCACAACAAAAAATCTTCTTTTCAAAACTGTTGTTTGCATTGTGAGCATTCCTCTCTCTTGATCTCTCTTATCTCACCCCAAACCCATGGACCCAATAGATGATGAATGGAGATGAGCTTGTATTTTCTGGACCGATGAGTCAATTGGATACAGACCGATGGATTCAGAACATGGAGGAACATATGGAGAACAACCCTATAGTCGGAAAGGATATGGCCCAGCATGCTCTTCAATGCTTTGAAAGAGGTGTTGCTACTTGGTGGAGGATGTATCAAACCATCAATGGATGGCAAGGAGTAACCACTTGGAAAGAATTTAAATTGACTTTGCTAAAGTCTCAGTTTGTGTCCCAGAAGTTGAAGCCTTATGGAAAGGACATGAAGAAACCTTGTGCATGCAAGATTTGTGGAGAAATCGGACACACCCATAAAGAACACAAGGATGAATGCCCAAATTGTGAAGGAAGTCACCTAGCTGAAGAATGCCCAACTAGGCAGATCACTTGTTTCTTGTGTGAAGGGAGTACCCACTATCCTGCTCAGTGTCACATTTACCCCATGGTACAAAGAACCACCCAGCAGAAGGAAGAAGCAATGAAAGGAGCCCTTATGGAAAGTTTAGAAGAACCTGTGATGAAGAAAGAGGTGGAGGACACACCCAAAGAAGAACTAAGTAAACCCTGCACCAAGTCTTGCTACTCATGTGGAGAAGAAGGACACATCTCCCAGAATTGTATGAATGGGGATCTAGTAGAATTCCCAACGGAGGAAGTAGCGTATGACCCACAGGAAATAGAAGCTCTGGTTGGAATGGAAAGGACCAAGAAGATAAGTAGATTGGATTCCAGGAAGGATCTGAGCCATGTCACCTGTTATGGGTGCAAGGAGTCAGGGCATTACCTCAACAAATGCCCAAAAAGGAAACCTCGATACTTGTCAGAAGTAATATGTTTTATTTGTAATAAAGCAGGGCACTTTACCAGAGATTGTCCGAAGGAGAAGGAGACTTGTGATAAGTAGTTGAGCTTGTACCAGAAGAAATATAGTTGTAGTAGTGAGGACATTTTCCTTTATATTGAGGTGTTGAGTTGAGGCATGTAATGGAAAAAAAACAGGAGATTGTAATAATTTGAGAATCAATAAAGTTAGCATCGTTGGTACTGATAGGTATTCTATGAGTTGTTACTCTATGAAGAAGGATTTTGACCATTTTTGAGGATATGAGAAATATGGTCTATAAAATATTGGAGCATTTTAAGGGTGGTAGTACCCTGTAAAGAACCGTTGACCCCTGGAAAAGATAAGCATACTCCACTGAGTGCATTTCGGACAAAATGAATACGAGTTTTGTCTCGATATGTGTGATGCCCCAAGAGTATGTGGGATGAAGTTGGAGACCGTCAGTTGTTTGGACCAAATGTGATCAAGGAGTCAGAAGAGAATGTTAAGTTGATTTGAGATAGACTGAAGGTAGCTCAGTCCAGGCAGAAGAGTTATGTAGACTCAAAAACTCAAGGAGGTAGTCTATGAAATTGGAGACAGATCATGTCTTCGCGTGTCCCCTATGCGAGGAGTTAAACGGATTGGAGTTAAGGGACAGTTAGCCCCGAGATTTGTAGGACCATACCGAGTTTTGGATCGTATGCGAGAAGTGGCCAACAAGTTGGAGTCACTCGAAGGACTGTCAGGAGTTCAAGATGTGTTTCCCAGTTGAAGAAGTGCCATGCAGAGATGGCCAATATTCCCTTGTAAGGATGCTTGACCCTGGAAAGGACAATGATGTTCCACGAAGTAGAATATGGACTTCATAAGTATAAGTTTTATCTTGGTATGTGGGATAACCCACGAGGATGAAGAGATGAAGTACTATTGGATATAAAGGAGGTATGATGTTGGAAATATGGATCAATGGAAATTCCATGATGAGTTTGAGTAATCACGTTTTAGTTTGGTGCCAATAGAAGGAAGGAAGACAGTACAATTGGATGGATTTAAGAATACTAGGAAGTTGGAAGTTGGAACAATGATCAGTTGCCCGATGATAAGATCAAGGATTACAAGTGATGAGATGGGCCATAACCCACAGGCCCCAGGACCTACCAAGGAGCAAGCACATTCTTGCTGAAGGAAGGACCCTGGAAGAGGATATACCTTTGTCGGCAGACAATTTTATAGGAGTAACACAAAACCTGAGAGTTGTGAAGGAATGATAGATGGCTGTTTGGCTTGCAGAATCTATGGATTTATCCGAACTTGGTTCGTCGACAAGAGAAATTCTGCAATGCTTGTGAGGATGACCGAGTGTTAGAATGCGAGATTCACTAAACTGTATACAAGGTAATGATTTGGGTGCGGGATGGGTTGATCACCATACCGACTTACTCTTATTATTCGCCTTGCTATATGGGATGGTAAATCTGAGTGACTTACCTATAGTAGAGAGACGGCGATATTAAACCTTGTTTAAACCTTAGAATGGTATAAGTATTTTTCCCTTGTACATGGCAGTTGTGCCAACCATAGGTTATACGGTGAGGATCAACCTAGACCCATTTCCTGCAGGAGAAACCATAAATGGTTGACCACCATGAGATATCGATAGTTGTTTAGTTTTGGCGCCAGACCCGTCAGCTACAAAGACCCAGTCGCGGAATAACCTTACCAAAATAAAAGGATAGAAGAATTGTGGTAAAGGTTATGCCACTACCAGAAGAGTTCAGAGAAGGAATTTTCTCGACGATCTGAGAAGACGGCACTGTCAAAAATAAGGATGGAGTATATGAGTTTTGATGAAACCGTAACAATGATTCTAAGGGTGGTAGCACCCCAGACACCGTGTGATGATCGATGGATTTTGAGAAGACCCCCAAACCCTAACCTTTTCTTGCTAGCCTCTCCGAATCTCGAGGACGAGATTCCTTTTAAGGGTGGTAGGTTTGTAACATCCCAAATTTTCAATTTGGAATGTTATACATTAGATCATCATGCATATCTTATTTTCTTGCATTTTGGTCGATCCTAGAAATTTCACGCAACTCAAGGACCTTCGGAGAGAGTTGGAGATTTCGTTATTTTCATATTTGAGAGTTTTCTCGAATTTGAAAAGAGGATCATTTGGTTTATTTATTTCATCTTCAATTATTTTTCCGATATCAAAATATAAGAGAGGGAATAATATGACTTTCCCAAATTGAGGAAAAATGAAGATTTAATAAATAGATCAAATTTTGTTTTCCGGTGTTTATTCGCATTTTATTTGGATAGGGAAAAATGCGTGTTTTCAAAAAATTGCATTTTAGGCCCGGAGAAAAGTTCATTTTGTTCGGCTCATCTTTAGGAGTCGGGGAAAATTTACTTTAGAATTTTTGGAGTTCGTTTAGTTCTCTTTTTGTTTTTTTTCTACGCGCTGAACCAGTTAAAAAAAAAGTCCCGCCAGGCCAGCCGGGCCAAAGGCCCAGCCAGCCGGCCACCCCAGCCCCCAGCCACGCGCACAGCCAGCGCCAGGCAGCCAGGCCGCCGCCTCGCCTCTTGCCTCAGGTCGAATCCTTTTAGGATTCTAGGCCGGTAGCCCCCCCTCTTTCCTTTGTTTCGTTTTCCTTTTCCTTTTCCTACTCTATTTCTTGCCCCCTACCCCAAGTAATCTCTCCCCTCTCCT